>NC_053394.1:44580710-44880710 GCF_905171765.1 Bufo bufo
GTGGGGCGGCACCTATCTGACATTGGTGCAATATGCCATATGTGAGATGGTCCAACCCCTTTAACCTTTTTCCCTATTCACAGGAAAGGGTGTCTGACCGCTGGGAACCCCGCTGACTATGAGAATGGGGACCCTGTGTCTGCCAGTATGAATGTGTGCTGCTCCTTTATTCATGTCTATGGGACTACCATAGGTAGGCGGGTGCTACGTTTGGCATCTATTCAGCAGTCCCATAAAGATTAATAGAGTGATATCATGCATTCTTGTCCACCATTCCATTCATGAGGGGGGAATATACTTTATTATCTTAAATTTGTTTAAATTACTGCTTTTTAAGACTTTCTCCGCCTATTTTTTTTTTTCCGATTTTCTGGGGGCTTGTAAAAAACACCATAATGTCCATACATTTTTTTTCCCTGTGTTTTTCAAACTATGAAATAGAAAAGCCTATGGTTTAAACAGAAAAAAAGCTATACCTAGAGCATTCTGTGTTTGTAAAACAAAAAAGACCCAAAAAGGCATTAAAACTGGGAAAAACTCTTATTAAAGTTTGTAGTGTTCTTTATATTTTTCTTTTGTCTTACAGCAAACCTCTAGCCACAGCATTTTTGTTTGAAATAACTCCAGGGAAAAAGTGTGTTTTTCCTAAAAACATTATATGTTAAGCCAACATAAAAGAATTTTGTCTGTGTATGTGTGTGTTTTTATGTGTATGTGTGTGCAACAGTATCATTTGAAACTAATAGATACGTACTGAAAGTAAAACATTTTAAGGATTAAAATAATAAACTATATATATTTTTTAAATACAATAATATCTGTATCTAGCAATTATATATGTGTGTGTATATATATATATATATATATATATATATATATATACATTCATCTAAGAGGAATTCAGGCTGTACTTGACTGTTGACTGCTCCCTTTGAAAAGTGATGGAAACCATTAGCTGCCCACTAGCACTGGTTTATATAATAGAAAATGGCCGCCATCAACTCACGCTTTGCAGGGTTTTCATTCTGAAGGCTTCACTCTGCTTTTGACTTTAGGCAGTAGGATTTTTTTTCAAAATCCTTTTCCACGTCTGCCCCTTCAATGCAACACTCCAAGTATCCAGTTTTATTAATGTCCAGAAGCGTAAATCACAGTCCCATATTTTGTCATTCCAGTCATCTTAGTCACTAAAGGATTACTTCAAGTGACTGAACTCGGCTGTTATCTGTTTGAGTTTTTGCAGCCAGGTCATCTCCAGGGACAAGGAACAAGCTTTCTGCCCCCTTAACTGTGTCGAGTGGATGGCTTTAGCTGGACTAGCTTTTGTGATTGATGTATATTCTCTGTTGCTCTATGAATTCCAGGCAACAAGGTGATGCAAAAATATAAAAATAGCATAGAGAACATCTTTCGTTTTCAAACCATTGTTACTGGAGTATTTCTGTGGTGTGCAAATGCTGTATCACAGAACGTTCCATAATATGTTCTGAGCTGGTTGATTTTAAGTAGACTGTTCCATTCATACCCTCAACATTCTAATATTAGGTACATAGAGCCATATATACAAGAGTTGCTTGTGAGGGTTCTTCATCATTATGGCCTTTGTCAGGGGACCACGCAGTGGCATATGACTTCACAGAGACCATCATCTGGAGACATATTGATGCCATTGGGTGCTCTGTGGTTGGGCAATACATTTGTCACAGAGTTGGTGAACGTATTATAAATTTGCAGTCAGTTGATCCCCCGCCCCCTGTCCATTTGGCACTGGTTATAGAATTAGTGATGTATCCCTTCTTACCCTTGTTCTTTTGAGATATCTCAAGAGGAGTGCTGTGAGAAGATCAGCTTTGAAAACCCAAAAACTTTTTGCATTGCATGTAATATCCATCTGATAATTTTTTTCCAATGCTGGTCATCTTGAGCTGCTCATCTCAGATATCTCAAGCCATGAGGAAAGGTAGGGAATGACATATCTGTATTACCCTCAGATAATATTGTGTTGTTTCATGATAAACTTTCATAATAAACTGCCACTGAAGGACGCCATAGCATGTGCTGCCGCACGCAGGACATTAGAAGAAGACTACAGCTGAACCATGAGGGGTTACTGTTGGACAGCTAAGTAGACAATGTTTTGCTTTGTAAACAATTCAAAGACTGTTGTAAATATGTTCCTTCAGCATTATAAGAGAACCCTGTAGACTGGTCCCCTGAGGATTTGGTGCTGACCAATGAAATGCGTCGGGACAAGGGACAATTGTATGGTTTTGATTATGGGACAATTGTGTTGAATTGATCATACTCTCTCCATTTTCCCTTTGTGTTTCCGTATTACTTGACAAAACTGGGCAGTCACTGTTGCCTGGTTGAGGGACAATAAAGGATATCGAGAGAGATTTAGCGGTGAGGCACAGGGATACATAGAGACAGAGACCCAGTATCTTATTCTCTCCAATATCTATCCCGCTGTACTCTCTGCTATTTGTAGACCATATAATTATCGTATGGCAGCTAGTGGTCGCATCCCGTTCACTTCGGTGCGACCCCTGCTTGTATTTCTCTTGTAGTGACTTTCATTCTGGGCCTATTTATTTTAATGAGCTATTGATTAAATGTTAAGTTTTAATTGCGGTCAAACTTACTTATGTGAAATTGATAGTTTTCCTTTGATACCAATAAATAGAATCGAATAAGTAGAATGCCTCATATTATATACCGTAGTTTTTGTGACTACCCTCTCTATGCGTGTAATAGACACAAGAGTTGTGATCAAGAGTTGTGATAATTGTGCAAACAAACTATGGTATAACATTAGTTTGGCGATATTCCAGCAAGAGCTGCAGTCTCTTCAATGTATGTGCACTTCCTCTACATAATAGCGGTGCAGTGTAGTTACAGCTTCAGCTTGTTCACTTGAATAGGTCAAAGCCGTAATTATCTTGCACCGCCGTTACTATCGTACAATCAAACAAACAGAGTAATCGGCACTATCGGTTCAAAAGGACTTCCAGCTCTATAACAGAAGTCATATAATCCTGTAGAGAGTGCTCAGTGGCAGTCAGGATTCATGTACAATTCACAGAAATAAAGGAATCCACTGCACTTCGCCTTCCAGGTCTTTATTGAATTTGTGCAGGCAGGTACACATAATGGGAAAGGTAATAGACAGTGTATGGCAACAGCTGTTTTGCGTCCTTTAACACTTCCTCAAAGCCATTGCCATACACTACCTTAATAAAGACCTGAGAGGTGAAGTTCTGTGGATTCTTTTCTTTTTGTGGACACCGTCGTTAGTACGGATGAGCCAACCAGTTCTTCGCTTTTTTTCAGACGGCTGACAAACCCAAATTTTTCCAGGTTCTTTTGAGTTCTTATTGCCAGGGAGAGTAAGGGAAAAGGCTAGGATTCCAAAAAAGAATTGTGTGCGTGTGTAGAATAGAGACAAGCAATTTTTCCCCCCATTTTCAAAGAAATTCTTTTTTATGTGGTGTTCAGTTTAATTAAGCAGCATATATATGTGATTTCTGCATCATTACCCAAGGTGTGGCAGCAATCTACCTATTTGTATTAATGAGAAATTTAGCGTTAAGCCTCAATCGTCCCTAAAGGTATATTCCATTTCCACACCGTTGCAATTAAAAAATTTTTGGGGGAGGTTCAGTTTAATTAAGCAGCATATATACATTATTTCTGAAGCAATACCTAAGGTGTAGCTGCAATCTACCTGTGTGTATTAATAAGAAATTGAGCATCAAGCCTCGATCGTCCTTTTCTGTTTATTCATTTTCCACATGGTTGCAATTTAAATAGTTCCTATTGAGTTTGAGACCGCACACCAAAGGAATGGTATTCAAGAGTTCAGTTTCTATTCATTCAAGTTTCAACACCAGTGGTACATTTCTTACTTTTATTACAACGGTTTGGGCCCAATTTTGGTGCCCTTCTTCAAACTGTCTCTGAGGGAATTTCAAATCCACGGCATGCATCGGTGTTCAAACTTGAATGAATAAAAACTGAACTCTTGAATACCGTTCCTTTGATGTGCTGTCTCAAGCTCAATAGGAACGATATATATAGATTTCTGTGGTGGAATGAATCAATCTGGGACGTGCACCCACAAAATCCATTAGTGGATGAGTGCTGTGGTCTTACCTTGATTTACAATTTAAATTTAAATGTCACATCACTCACTATTGCTGGCATTGCATTACAGAGCTGGGGGAGAGGGGTTAAAATTTCATAAAAAAATAAACGAAAAGAGATAACAAGTTTTCCTAAAAATTATGAGTTCTAGGAGGTTAGAGAGGCTTAGATACTAACTTTCAGGGTAATTGGAACAACTTTGGTTCGGTTCCTGGTTTAATAGGGTTGATAATGCTGACGGAGACTCTTTAACCATTTCCTAGTCAAACCTGTCTTTGTCCAGGATAATTACCCATTTGTAGCTTTACCAGCTGTCTATTTGGACTCTTGATTGTCTCATATTTTCTGTGGATTAGGGTCCATTCACACAACTTATTTTTTGTCCTCATCTGATCCGCATTTTTGATGTGTCCACAAAGAAAATTCAGTGTGTCCACGGCCCCGTAAACAAATAAAATGTCCTAGAGTAGGCATTTGTTACATAGTCCGAGACCTGCGGGAGGGGAAAATGCAGGATGCACAAGGTCGGTATCTGTATTTTGTGGATACACGATTTGCGAACTGCAAAACCGGATATGGTTATGTGAATGCCCCTTTATAGGGTTTTAAGTATGTTTATATATATATATTATATGCTATAATTTAATAGAACGTTTAACATCTTCTCTCAGCTGTTGGTTTATGCTTTTTATACCTTTTATGTTGTGTTTGAAGAGCATTTATACTGTTCTGGATTTCTTTGTTCTTTGAAAAAAAATATGTTTATTTTTTTCCCCCTTCGTCTTTGCCATTTTTTTTTTTCTTGCATGTCTGCCTACCTGATTTTTTTTCTGCATTGCCTGGTTAGCTTACTTGAGAAGTTTGCTTGGTCACAAATTCCCTTGGGAATCTATTCAGGACAGCATGTGCAGCCAGCCCTTGAAACCATGTCAAATGGTCCCTAGATCCTGAAACGATGACTATTTCAAAGGAAAGCTTTATCAAACCAGCATCTCTTTTAGAAACACAAGGTATAAGTTGTTGTGTATTACAAATCCTATATTCCAGCAAGCATTTTTTGCACTACTATTTAATAAGACCTCTGCTAATTGCTGAAAGATACTTATCTGAAGAATTATTTAGTTTTAACTTATACATTTATTTACATTTTATTCATTTAGTTTTGCAAAAAGATTGTATGATTGATCTACAAATGTGAATCTATCTATCTATCTATCTATCTCACATATATATCTATCTAAAAGTAAAAGCCAACACAATACAGCAGAACCCTGCAAACATAGAATATATAACCAAATGTTATATTTACTATATAAAATGAATATGAGATATTAAGATACTTAACAAATCAAATGGATAGGCTCAAAAAAATTGTGCTACCTACCACGGCAAGGTGACCTCTATTGGAGAGAAACCTACTCTGTGTGATAGTTCTCCTTGTGCCAACTGGTATCATATTATTATTAAATGTATACTGCAAAAACAAAAAAGAAATCTATCTAGCTCATATCTATCTTATATCTATCTACAGTGGCATTCAAAAGTTTGGGCACCCCTGGTCAAAACTACTGTTACTGTGAACAGTTAAAGGAAATCTGTCACATAGATGATCACTAATAAAGTAAAACTATTCCCATGTAGAACATAACACCTTCTTTTCTTAATTACCTTTCATTTGGCGTTTCTTGTTTTCTATCTTGTGAAAATCATCTTTGTATGATATGCAAATTAGGGCTTTATTTTCTTTCAAGGAACGCCCCCATCCAGTGCCCAGGCCCGCCCTCCAGCAGAGGCCAAGCACGCCTCTACTAGGCTGAGACTCCACATCCCAATCAGCGCCGTTGCTGCCCCTCACCCTGCTACGTCAATGACACAAGGTAATGCCGCCCACACTTGCCTTCAGGTTTGCAGAGAAATCTTGCGCAGGTGCAGTACTGAAGACTGCCTGCGTGCTTCATGTCACCCTCTGGGCACCTTACTGCCTAATTTGCATATCGTACAAAGATGATTTTCACAAGATAGAAAACAAGAAACGCCAAATTAAAGGTACATAAGGGAAGGAGGTGTTATGTTGTACATGTGAATAGTTTTACTTTATTAGTAATCATCCATGTGACAGATTTTCTTTAAGCAAGTTGAAGATGAAATGATCTCCAAAAGGCATCAAGTTAAAGATGACATTTTCCCTTTGTATTTTAAGCATAATCTATGTTTTATTTTCATCTTTTCCTGAAATAAAACTTTGGGCACCCTGCATGGTTAGTACCATTCTTTCAGTTCAATGAGATTCCTGGGCCATCTTGCATGCACTTCTCTTTTGAGGTCTATCCACAGATTTGTAATGATGTTCAGATCAGGGGACTGTAAGGACCAGCTTGCACCTTTTGAGGTAGTCTATTGTGGTTTTTGAGGTGTGTTTAGAATTATTATCCATTTATAGAAGCCATCCTCTTTTCAACTTCAGCTTTTTTATGTTTATGTTTCATTAAATCCATTCTTTCCTCTACCTGTGAAATGTTCCTCGTGCCATTGACTGCAACACAACCCAAAACATAATTGATCCATCCTCATTGAAATGGTTGGAGAGGTGTTGTTTTCATGAAATTCTGAGCCCTTTTTTTCTCCAAACATACTTTTGCTCATTGTGGCCAAAGAGTTTTATTTTAACCTTATTGGTCCACAGGACTTCTTTCTAAAATGCATTTGCAAACTTCTGACGCTAATTTTTTTTGGTGAGGACGCAGGAGAGGTTTTCTTCTTCTATGAAGGCTATATTTGCACAGATGTTGCTGAACAGTAGAACAATGTACCACTTCTCCAGAGTCTGCTAAATTTTCCTGAAGGTCTTTGCCAGTCAAGCTGGAGTTCTGATTTGCCTTTATAGCAATCCCACGAGCAGCTGTCTCCGAAATTTCCAGATCTTCTCTTGACCTCCACTGTTTCTGCTAACTTCCATTTCTTAATTACATTTCGAACTGAGGAAATGGCAACCTGAAACGCATTGCTATCTTCTTATACCTTTCTCCTGCTTTCTGGGCCTCAACAATTTTCATTTTCAGAGTGTTAGGCAGCTGCTAGGAAGAACCCATGGCTGATTTTTTTTTAGCCGAGGTTAGAGGAGTCTGGGTATCCTCAGGATAGTGATACATTTGAAAACTGTGGTGAGGGCGCCAGTATAATGTGCAGCACTGTAGTATTTGCTAAGTTCTGTTTAGACAGTATTTTGTGCTACACTATGGTATTTGGTTCTGCTTGGGGGGGATATTTTGTGCTGCACTATAATATTGCCTGCTTCTGTTGTCCCTGCCTATTTCTGTTTCCCCACCTTCTGTCAATTTGGACCTGCCTACAACATGGGGCCACTTTTAGTTTTTTTTCAGGGCCACTTTAAGATTCCAGTCTACTCATTGCCATATGTTGTATTAAATGTGGCCATTCAAATGAACTCTGATTTAATAAATGACTGACCACAGCTTTCCTGCCTGGCTCATAATATGACCCTATATACAGAAGGACCTATGGAAAGGGGTTGTTGAGATAAGACATCTCCTTTAATCCATTTTCTTCCAATGGTCTCAAGTGTTTAATTGCCAACTGCTGAGGCAGCAACTTTAAAAAGAAGAATTACACACAGAGCAGCCTTATAAATCCTATCATTCAGCATTTTATCTTTATCATATACTGTAATGCTTCTGGACTCGGATCGCTTTTCTGCACATTCACTATTATCCCATAATCACTACCCATTCTGCCCCACTCCCAAATACATTTTCACAAAACATAAAAATCCTTTGATTTGACTCAAAATATTGCTGTGTGTAGATATATGGGGTCTTTTCATTTCATCTGGGAACATCCAACAATGTGTCCAGTGATGGTCACAGATGCTCAGTAGCTCAGTCTTGGTATCCTCTTACATCTTTGATTCCTGCTCTTGCGCAGCGGGGCATCCAATAAGAATCATTGCCCTAGAGGTGACATCTCACCAGCACTAGGTGGACAAAAGAACACCAGGTGGCGCCATAACAAGTACCGTATTTTTCGCCCCATAAGACACATTTCCCCCCCCCCCAAAAGTGGGGGGAAATGCCCCTGCGTCTTATGGGGCGAATACTAATGAGCGCTTTCATTATGTAAGCGCTCATTAGTACCAAAGGACCAGGAAGCGGTGAAGGCTCTGTACTCACAGCTTCCTGGTCCTCGGCTGTCGGCTGTGCACGCCAGTTCACAGCACAGCCAACAGCAGGAGGAAGCAGATCGCGGGAGGTGAGGAGTGGCGGCGTCCAGGAGCAGGAGAGGTAAGTGTTTTTTTATTTTATAAAACATGAGGCTGCTTGGGGCTGAGGCAATGGGGGTGATGATAGACATAATGGGGGCTAATAAGAGGCATAACATAAGGCTGATAATGGGGGCTAATAAGAGGCATAAGGCTGATAATTGGGGCTAATAAGAGGCATAAGGCAGATAATGGGGGCTAATAAGAGGCATAAGGCTGATAATGGGGGCTAATAAGAGGCATAGGGTCTGATATGGGGACTGATGAGAGAGGCATAGGGGCTGATATGGGGGCTGATTAAAGGTATGAAGGCTGATGAAAGGCATGGGGCTCTTATCTGAGGTCTGATTGGGGTCTTATTAACATTGGGGGTCTGATTGGGGCTGTCAGCTTAGGTCTGATTAACATTGGGGGTCTGATTGGTGGTCTGACCTGAGGTGTAATGAAAAATATTTTTTTTCTTTTTGTCCTCCTCTAAAACCTAGGTGCGTCTTATGAGCCGGTGCGTCTTATAGGGCGGAAAATACGGTATATAACAGCAATATCTGGACACATATTTTTACTGATCTTTTTGCTGACGACCTATCCTCTAGATAGGTCATTGGTTTGTGATCGGTGGGGGTCCAACACCCGGGACCCCACCTGATCAGTTGTTTGAGAAGGCACTAGCACTTGGAGTAGCTCCCTGCTATATGATAGTGGCTGTGCTTGGTATTGCAGCTCAGCCCCATTCACTTCAATAGGGCTAAGCTGCGCCTAGGACATGGGGACAGGGGTCCCGGATGTCGGACCCCCACCGATCATATACTGATGACCTATCCAGAGAATAGGTCATCAGTAAAATGATCTCGAAAAACCCCATTTAATCACAGGACAACCTTTTTAATGCTGTATCTGTAGATGCCTCCACCTGAGGTATCTGCAGCATCCTGCTTAAAATAAAAAAAACATTTTTTGTTTATTTTATTGTTTATGTATTTATTTATTTTTTTACATATGGCTTTGCCTATCAGATGCTTAGCAGCGTGGGTATTGGTTAATAGCGGTCAGTGGAGCATTAGAACATCATTGGAGTAGTTCATTCACTACGGTATTACTTTCCAATGACTTTCCATTCAGAGAGCCAGCAAATGTAATGATATTTTAACCTGCACCAGCTTTGACTATTAAATCCCTCTGCTGAATGAAGTATAGTCGGCTTTTTAATGGACGCAGTTTGTCACCTGCAAGTAGCTGAGTAAAGATGATACCTTTATTAGCTTACTGATGTCTTTTAAATGCATGCATTCAAGAGATGGAAACAATGAGTGAAGTGAGCAGAGCCGGGGAAAGCAAGGTCTTAAAATGACTCGCATAAACATAACTAAGTGCAGTGTCCGATGTGCAAAACCAACGAGGCATAAATCATTTGTCAGTGTGACAAGGGACACCGAAATGACAAGGAAGTCAGGCTATAATGGATGAGCCATGCTGCAATAGATAAGGCGGGGGCAGTTAACCCCTCCACTGCAAATTTATTGTATTATTTTGAATTATCAATGTGAAGCACAACACAAAAAAGCAATATATTTGTACCGGGACTGCAGCGCCGCACAGATATTATTACACTCTATCTAAATTTACTTTTTGCTCATGCCCGTGCTGGTTATAAAATTGGTATCAATTTTATTATTATTTTTTTGTTATTGCATGTATCATGTATAGTACATTTCAGATAGGTTTGATGTCGTCAGGGCAGCACACTGCCAAAGTAGTGGGATTTTTCAGGGAGATCTTCATTTTTTAACCTTTCTGGCCCTATTTTTTAAGAGGTTGTGTCACCTTTAAATGTTATTTTCATATAATTCGGTATAAAAAAAACTAGTTACTTTTGTCTTTTACATTCTGTTACAAAAACACACCAGTTGTGAAATATTTATTTTACCTCACTATAATAGCGCCCCGTGGTGTTTAGTCTAGTGTGTATGTCCATTTACTGAGGTGGTCACACACGCTCAGTTCCATCCTTCAACCGCCACAACCTTACGTACTGCTAGAAGCTGTGAAAGTTACAGGGAGAGAGCTGCAGAGAAAGGTCACACCCCCGGAGATAGGATACACCCACTGAGCTGTAATAGGGAGAGAGCTGCAGAGAAAGGTCACACCCCCGGAGATAGGATACACCCACTGAGCTGTAATAGGGAGAGAACTGAAGCAAAAATGGCACTCCCCCTGAGCTGCAATGTTAATGTCCACCTGCTCAGGTGGCCGCACATGCTCAGTTCCATCCTTCAACTGTCACCAGCCCTATCTTCTGTTGAGAGGCTGTGACAGTTACAGGGAGAGAGCCACAGAAGTAAGGACACACCTCCTGAGCTGTGATAGGGATGTCACAAATCAGCGGGTGAGAACCCACTGTGCCACGTGACCAACCTCCGCTAAGGGCGTTGTCTAAGTGAACCCCTCATTCATCGCAGTACCCCTGATGGTGGGGATAGACTTTCCCGAGGGGAACTCCAGGTCGCTACCTCTTGAGGAGGATTGGCATACGAGGCAGCTGGTCCAGGCGCAGCATGGGGCTCCAATGCAAGGAAACAGAGGTACAGTCTTAGTCAGTGCAGAACCAAAGGATAAGGGCTCATGCACACGAACGTATTTTCTTTCCGTGTCTGTTCTGTTTTTTTTTTGCGGACCGTATGCGGAACCATTCATTTCAATGGGTCCAAAAAAACAAACGGAAGTTACTCCGTGTGCATTCCGCTTCATCATGTCATGTCATGTTTCATTATTTGGTCATATCAGCTTCACCCACTCTGAAATCGAGTCCTATTTTGGCTTTTAGCGGTTGGGGCTACTTTTTTGCCAATCAGTTGAGCTCTAGAATAAGTGATGCTAGGGGTTTTAGGTAACAAGGTTCCCACTACCTTATCCCTAAGTAGATGATGCCAATTTTTCCGTATTAGGATACTTTCACACTAGAGGCACGGACCTTCGGCAGGCTGTTCCGTCGGGTGAACAGCTTGCCGGATCCGTCCTACCGCTAGTGACTGTGTGCCCCCGGACTTCCGCTCCGTCCCCATTTACTATAATGGGGGCGGGGGCGGAGTTCCGGCAGAGGCACGCCAGCGCACGGCGAGAGGCTGCCGGAATAAAAACTGTATCCTCCCCTCCATCCCAAATAAACAGGATGTCATCAATAAAGCGGCACCAAAGTGTCAGACCCTCCCCCAACCGATGTTGAATGGTCTTGTATTCCCATTGCGTCATAAATAAATTTGCGTAACTGGGGGCGAATCTGGTACCCATGCCAGTCTCGCGCGTTTGGAGGTAAAAATTTGTTTTATACCAGAAATAATTATGCGTTAAGATGTGTTGTATTCCCTCAATGGTAAACTGGATTTCAGTGTTCCATTTCTGAGAAGGATGGTATTAAGAGATTCGGTGCCCTGTTCATGGTCTATAACTGTATATAGGGAGCTAACGTCAAGTGTACCAAATATCCAATGTGATTCTACCATTGAAAAAGAGAGAGATAAGGCGGCTCAACTGCTCAATGGAATGGCTGAGGTGCTGAACTGCTGGTTTGACTCACCCAGTCAAAGAAAGAGAGTTTAAAATAAAGAGATAGCAGGCACACTCATAAGTGGGATTAATAATGGTAGTTTTTATTTAAAATACTAGTTTAAAAGTAGGATAGGGATTTTTATAGCATAGGTGAGTGAGTAGGGGAATCTAGGCACATGTGGTGGGTGCCAGATAAGGGGTGGCTGGTACCAGTTTTTTAGGATGGATCCGTGTGGGAAAATTAGTGGTGTCTAGTCCATTAGGATAATAAGTATATAAAGTGGTGGTAAAAAGGTGGTAAAACAGGTGATAAAAAATGATAAAAGGTATGATAAAAATGAAAAATATTAGGACATAAAAATAAAAATTAGAAAATCTGTGAAAGATAATGTACTTTTCAGGATGAAAAAAGTTGGAAAGGTGAATAAGATGTACTACTGGTACTATTGACCATGAGTTGGATCTTCTCTGGTGGGCTTCTATGGATATAATATCCTTTCCCAGCAGTTGGTGATCAGTCTATGACTCTTTATAAGTAGATAGATATATAGGTTGCGAAAAAAAGAAGTTGTCAAGTTTTGTAAAATATAATCATACACAGTGTGGTCCCATGTGAGACTATAGTTTATATAAGGTAGCGCTAAAAGGAAAAATGGATAAAAAAGCACTATCCTGTATAGTATACAATGTGAAGCTTTTGCTTGTGGAGGAAAGAAACAACAACCTGTGGGGGAATTGGTGTTCTGGACCTCGGTACGGCGTCCCGTACTGTCTTGGGTTCAGAGATCACTTACCCACCACGCGGTGATGTCTTCCGTCGGTGCTCCAAATGTTGCTTGCAGCTCTGTTCTCCGGCTGACGGCGTCCCACGTGGTATCCAAGCGCGCGCGTCTGTTGTTAGGTATGCACGTGACCTAGTATTGGTCACGTGATCGGGATCTGCCGGGCCGGTTTGAGAGTGCAAATGATGTTAGGGGAGCGCTTCTGCTTCCAGGTCCCTCTTTGTATGTTGCTATTGCTCTATTGGCAATAATCCTCCGTACTCCTTAAACGCGTTTCGGGACTTCACTTGGTCCCTTCATCAGTAAGTGGAGGACTTGCGGCGTCTGCCTGGAATTTATAGGCTGACTCATTAGGAGTTAATCAATCAATTTAGGGTGCAGCCCATCAATTAGGGTTGATTGAAAAGTGGGTTGGTCTTTGGCTAATTGAAGCAAATGTTTCCTTATAGAACGTCAAAATCTGGAAATGTGGAACCAGGAGTAGGATCCAGTGAGGAAAAATACAGTTGCTGTTGGGGGTAGAGCTTGGGAATGGAGATTAGATATGAATAAAATGTTAAGGGGTGAAGGTTGAAATTGGGGACAGACTGTGGACAGTCTTGGGGTGTGATTGTATAGAGTGTATGGTTGAGTATAGAGACTGGATGGAGATGTAGCTTGTATATATCTATGGAGTGAGAGATTAGGTCTATTATGAGTGTATGTATCTATGTTTCTGTATACATAGCGAGTTGTGTTGCGCATGGTGGTGTGTCTGGGTGGGTCCATGAGTCTCGACTTTCGTCTATACACCGTGAAACTCTTGGTGAATTGCGGATGATGGGTACTGTGTTTGTTAGACTTCCAGGGTCTTGTGAATGTCCCATATCTTTGTGGGCCACAATACATAATTAATTAGTGATGTTTGGACATTCTATATATTATCCTTATTTTGGGGCTTGGTATTTTGGATGTTGGTTCATGTAGTGTGGGGTCTGGTATTGATGGACTAGGATGTAGCTATCTTAAATTGGAAAGGAGATATGGACTCACAGATGGCCCCACGTCCGTGTGGCATCACTGATAACCAACACTGGTCCGTAGAATAATAGACCCAGCGTTGATTGGGCAGTGTCCAACAGCCTGTGGGGCAAATCATGATGTCAAATTTAGGTAGTGGGGAACCTGTTTGGGGGTGACTGGTATGTCTATAGGGTCCACTTAGTGATTCTACCATTGCGATAACCTGAGTGGTATCTTTTATATAAGATGGTGAGACTTTAAAGGGAGTCTGTCACCTCCATATGGCCATATACAGTGCTTACATGGCTCTGTAGCACACCTATACAGGATTGTAACGGTACCTTTGTTATTTTCTTTAGACTTGCACAAGCAGGAAAAACTAAATTTAATTCATATGCAAATAAGCACTCGCAAGTGCCCAGGGGCGGCGTTCACTGTGTAGGTGCCCAGGCTGCTCTGCCTTCTTTTCCCTTTACTCCTCCCCAGCCTCTGCCTTTGCCCTATTGACGAGGCAAGAGACTTAGAGGGCGGGCAAAGGCAGAGGCTGGGGAGGAGTAAAGGGAAAAGCAGGCAGAGCAGCCTGGGCACCTACACAGTGAACGCCGCCCCTGGGCACTTGCGAGTGCTCATTTGCATATGAATTAAACTTCGTTTTTCCTGCTTGTGCAAGTCTAAAGAAAAGAACAAAGGTACCGTTACAATCCTGTATAGGTGTGCTACAGAGCCATGTAAGCGCTGTATATGGCCATATGGAGGTGACAGACTCCCTTTAACAACTGGTTGGAGTATCTGATCTAGGTATTGAGATAAATTTGATGTCACTGATCCAATGCCAGATATGATGGGGCGGCCTGAGGGATTTTCATTATCTTTATGGACTTTTGGTTGGTATACAATAAAACATAGGGATTCTTTTTTGGGTTCCTACAATGAATTGAAATTCTCTTTACAAGAGGATTCCCTTTTCCCTTCCCTCATTGCATAATTCAACCAATATGGAGTGATATTCATCCTGTTGGATCTTTTAATAATTTATTATATGTATCCCTATCTGATAGTTGTTTTAAGCACTCTTCTTCATATTTAACTGTGTGTTGTATCACTATAGCTCTATACCTTTTTGCTATATTTATTTGATATTGCATTGTATTTCATTTTATCTCGGACTATACATATTGTGTCCTTATTTGTGGACTTTGGTGGATGCTGTGTGTGTGTTTGGTTTTATTCTTACCGGCACATGGTTTATTGTATACAATTTTTTTTTTTAAAGTCTGTATGTCTATGTAGTCTAATAAAATTGCTTTATTGATTTTCTACTTTATGGATGTGCACATTATTACAGTTCTCTGGGCCTTGTGGCTTTTTTTGGGTGTCTCAGAGTCCAGAAACACAAGCACAGGTCAGGTATACAGGAACACAAGCAGAAATATCAGCAACCTATGCAGGATACAAGGACCTTTGATGCTCAGGCACCTGGGAAGGGGGCTGAGCCACTTATATATGTGCAGGAGGGCTAGGATTGGTCAGCATGGTCACATGGGCTAAACCTATAAATAACAGGAAGTGACACGAGTCGGCCCTTAAGGAAGCGCTACAGGGAACAGGCTGGAAAGCATGCTGTGCCCAGAGCTGGAAGGAAATCATGGAGCAGATTCCAGGAAGGACGATGCCTGCAAAGATAGAGCCTAGGACTGCTGTGGTGAATGAGGAAACACCGGCAACTGATCACCGCCAATCACAGAGCCCGGGACCGCGGCGGTGAGTAGGGGCAACCGCTATTACAAGTGAGAGAGCTGCAACAGAAAGGACACATCGCCTGAGCTGCCAGCCTGAAGAGGATCTAGCAGAACAATTGGAGCAATGAAAGGAACCTCTGGATCTAAGTGAAGTACAGGGCTGGGCTTATCTTTGTTAGAAATAAATTGTCATGTACTATAGGATGTTTAATTTTCATTCTTTACATAAGTCATGGTATAACATATTTAATCAACAATTACTAACCGCTAACAATCCTCCGCTGCTGCTGTTTTAAACTCTGCTCTGGTCCCTGATAAGTTCTGCTTCCTGTCCTGACTGGACATAATGGAAATGTAAGGAAAAATCTGTACTGGTGACCTATTTCATCCAGTGATAGACCGAACAACATCTTCTGGTGTGTTAAGGACAGGAAGGGGAGAGCAGCGGGGACCAGACCAGCGCTGGAACCCTTTTAGACCCTAACGGTAACCGCACCCTCTGAGTCTCTCACAACAATAACACCATGCAACAAAAAAAAAAACGTTTCGTTTGCTACTGGGCAAAAACCATTTGTCCTATTCTAAATCGAGTGTGCGGATTACAAATCCAAAGTCAGAATTGTTGTAACACGTCACAAAATTTTGCTATGAATAAGTATGCCTAAATGAATTAAGCACTTGGAAAGCATTGAATAATTTTGAACAGAACGAGTTTTACTCCAACAATTGCCTGATCTACATCAAAGTTTGCATAGTAAACAGTGTATGAACATGTAATGGAATAACACAATTTCAAAAAGTCTCGTTTTTCAGTTTAAAAGTCTTACTTGAGCAAGGGAAGGCCCAGTACTGTTTAAAGTGCTTCAGACATCTGCTTTTGCGTTTGTGAACGGTCATATTTTCCCGTTGCAAAAACCAGCAGTAGTCCCCCATTATGTTGGGATTCCAGCGGCCTTGATACCTGTTCTCCATTGTAGAAATATCTTTATGGAACCGCTCTCCATGTTTGTCACTTACGTGTCCCAAATTGGGTGGGAAAAAGTCAAGATGGGAATGTAAGAAATGCACTTTCAATGACATTCGGCAGCCAAGTTCAGCATAATTTGCAGCTCGTCTGTTCCCAAGGAAGTTCTGTACTACTAGCACAAATGCATCCCCAGCAGCAAGACGCACTCGCTTTGTCAGATTCTTGCGCTGATCATAAGTAGTGTATTTGCCACATATGTAGCAGAAATTGTCTGGATCGTTGATACATTTGCGTTTATCCATCTTAAGTTTCAAAACTGATAGCACTATAACAGATCACTTTATCAAAATCTGTCCAGCTTGCCTTATATACTTACTGCTGACATCAGCCTGAGTGCCTCTGAACAGGTCTGGACATGTCTATTGGAATATCTCCAATATAATGCATTAACATTATAACTGAATAGGCTTTGCATGTACTTAACCCTTTAAGCACCTCCGCCGTACATGTACAAGTCCGGTCCTCAAACATGGTGCCCGCTCGCATGTGCTGCGGGCGCCATAGCCGCCGGGTTTCAGGTATTTTAAATAGCAGAGAGCCGTGGCACATGTATGCGATCAGCAATAAGGCTGATCGCATACATTTTCCCTTTCATATGCCGTGGTCAAATATGACCACGGCATCTGCTCAGTGCAGAAGCGGAAGTCGCACACTTCTGCCCCGGTAACAGCGTTCCCCGGCTGAGATTGGGGAACCTGTTACATTGATCTAATAGGCTGAAGCCTCAAGCAGGCTTCGGTGCCTATTAGATGACTATACCAATACGGGCCACTAGGTGGCAGCATTGTATTGGTATAGTGCAAATTAAGTGTTCAATGGTGTCTATATAGACGTCAATGAACACAATAGGCAATCTAATGATTGCCAGTTATTATGACCCAAGGTGACTTAAAAAATAAAAATATAGTAAAAAAAAAAGTTTTTGCAAATATAAAAAAAAATTAAAGTTCAAATCACCCCCTTTCCTTAAAATAAAAATACTTAAACAATAAAAAAATAAACATCATAAGCATCGCTGCGTGCGAAAATGCCCATACTATTAAAATATAACAATATTAATGGCATACAGCAAATGGCGTAACAGGGAAAAAAATAAAACAGCCAATTTGCAATTTTTTCTCACTTCAACTACCCAATAATTTTTTTATAAAAAGTGATCAAAAAGTCGCACACACTTCACTGAAAAGAACAGATCGTCCCGCAAAAATGAGCCCTCACACATCCCGTACACATAACTACAAAAAAGTTATAGGGGTCAGAATATGGTTGAAAAAAGTTTTTTTTTTCCTCAAAGGTTAAAAGTTTTTTTTTCAGTATTAAAACGCAAAAAAAATTATACAAGTGTGGTATCGTTGTAACTGTACTGACCTGGAGAATGAAGATAACAGATCAATTTTATGGCATAGTGTACAGTGTAAAAAAATAAATAAATAAAAACCTTTATCAGAATTAATTTTTTTCCGAATTCTGCCCCATTTGGAATTTCCCCCCCCCGCTTCATACTACATGGTATGCAACTGTTAATGGTGCCACTAGAAAGTACAACTTGTCCCGCAAAAAAGAAGCCCTCATAAGGCTATGTGAATAGAAAAATAAAAAAGTTAGGACTATGGGAAGGTCGGGAGTGAAAAACGAAAACGCAAAAATGGAAAATCCCAGGGTCCTTAAGGGGTTAAAATCTAGACGTGTCAGGCAAATTCCGAGTTCATATTTGGAATGACCGCGCTCATTTTAGTATAAATCACATGTTTTTCTCAGTAGCCAAATCATTGTTGCGCGGTGTAATGGAACTCCCCACTTATAATTCACCCTTTGTGCTCCCCCCCCACAGTAATTTAAATGTAATTGATGCTTACGTCCTCTCATTCACAAGATGAGGAGAGCAGGGGTGGATTGGCCATACATCCGACAGGGAAATGTCCCAGTGGGCCAATGCACAGGGAGCTGCCCAGGCCCTCCTCATAGCCGCCAGCCAGGTACATAAGGATCTGATGCTCTTAGTATTAATTAAAGAGGACCTTTCATCGGTCCAAACATTGTAAGATAATTATCAGGCTGTGTAGAGCGGCTCCCCGGGATCTCACTGCACTTACTATTATTCCGGGGCGCCGCTCCGTTCTCCTGCTATGTCCCCCGGTATTTTCGCTGACTTGGTTATACTGGGAGGAGACTCTCCTTCTCCCATGCTTTAGTGCTGTCCAATCACAGCGCAGCGCTCACAGCCTGGGAGAAAAAAGACTCCCAGGCTGTGAGTTCTGTGTCGCTCTACACAGCCTGATAGTTATCTTACAATGTTTGGACTGATGAAAGGTCCTCTTTAATGTAGGAGCATCAGGCACTTATGCACCTGCCCAGCGGCCACCGGTGCCCTCTTTAATTCAACTGTATTGCCATCCTAAGGACGATGATACAGTTTCATTTGTCGCAGGTGGCAGTATTTTGTGCAGCACTGTGGTACTTGGTTCTGCTGGGGTGGTATTTTGTTCTTCACTACGGTATTGCTGGCCCCACCTACTTCTGTTGGCTCTGCCTACATATGTTGCCCCTGTCCCTCTGAATTTGGATCCACCCACAACATGGCGCCACTTTTAGTTTTTGTTTTTTTTCCAGGGCCACTTTATCTCCTTAAGGACACAGCCTTATTTCACCTTAAGGACCAGGCCATTTTTTGCAAATCTGACCAGTGTCACTTTAAGTGGTGATAACTTTAAAACGCTTTGACTTATCCAGGCCATTCTGAGATTGTTTTTTCATCACATATTGTACTTCATGGCACTGGTAAAATGAAGCAAAAATAAATCATTTTTATTTATAAAAAAATACAAAATTTTCCAAAAATTTGGAAAAAATGTTAACTTTCCAAGTTTCAATTTCTCTACTTCTATAATACGTAGTAATAACTCCAAAAATAGTTATTACTTTACATTCCTCATATGTCTACTTCATGTTTGGATCATTTTGGGAATGGTATTTTATTTTTTGGGGATGTTACAAGGCTTAGAAGTTTAGAAGCAAATCTTGAAATTTTTCAGAAATTTTCAAAAACTCAATTTTTAGGGACAAGTTCAGGTCTGAAGTCACTTTGTGAGGCTTACATAATAGAAACCACCCGAAACCACCCAAAAAACCCCATTCTAGAAACTACACCTCTCAAGGTATTCAAAACTGATTTTACAAACGTCGTTAACCCTTTAGGTTTTCCACAAGAGTCAATGGCAAATGGAGATAGCATTTCAGAATTTAGGCAAATTTTCCATTTTAATCCATTTTTTAATCCAATACAGCCAAACAAAATGCTATATTTATTGCCCCGATTCTGTAGTATGCAGAAAAACCCCATATGTGGCCGTAAACTACTGTACGGGCACACAGTAGGGCGTAGAGGGAAAGGTGCGCCGTATGGTTTTTGGAAGGCAGATTTTGCTGGACTGATTTATTTACACCATGTCCCATTTAAAGCCCCCCTGATGCACCCCTAGAGTAGAAACTCCATAAAATTGACCCCATCTAAAAAACTACACCCCTCAAGATATTCAAAACAGATTTTACAAACTTTGTTAACCCTTTAGGTGTTGCACAAGAGTTATTGGCAAATGGGGATGAAATTTGAGAATTTTAATTTTTGGGCAAATTTTCTATTTGAATCCATTTTTTCCAGTAACAACGCAAGGGTTAACAGACAAACAAAATGCTATATTTATTGCCCTGATTCTGTAGTTTGCAGAAACACCCCATATGTGGCTGTAAACTACTGTACGGCCACACAGTAGGGTGTAGAGGGAAAGGTGCGCCGTATGGTTTTTGGAAGGCAGATTTTTGGACTAGTTTATTTACACCATGTCCCATTTGAAGCCCCCCCCTGATGCATCCCTAGAGTAGAAACTCCATAAAAGTGACCCCATCTAAGAAACTACACCCCTCAACATATTCAAAACTGATTTTACAAACTTTGTTAACCCTTTAGATGTTGCACAAGAGTTATTGGCAAATGGAGATGGAAAATTTTCCAAAAAATTTAAATTCTCAAATTTCATTTAAATCAATTTTTTTCCAGTAACAAAGCAAGGGTTAACAGCCAAACAAAATGCTATATTTATTGCCCCAATTCTGTAGTTTGCAGAAACATCCCATATGTGGCCGTAAACTACTGTATGGGCACACAGTAGGGCGTAGAGGGAAAGGTGCGCCGTGTGTTTTTTTGGAAGGCAGATTTTGCTGGACTGGTTTATTTACACCATGTCCCATTTGAAGCCCCCCTGATGCACCCCTAGAGTAGAAACTCCATAAAAGAAACTCCATAAAATTAAAACTACGGGATAAGGTGGCAGTTTTGTTGGGACTATTTTTAGGGTAAATATGATTTTTGGTTTATCTATATTTATATTTTTGTGAGGTAAGGTTACCAGAAATAGAAATTCAGAAATTTCATCTCCATTTGCCAATAACTCTTGTGGAACACCTAAAGGGTTAACGACGTTTGTAAAATCTGTTTTGGATACCTTGAGGGGTGTAGTTTCTTAGATGGGGTTGCTTTTATGGAGTTTTTACTCTAAGGGTGCATCAGGGGGGCTTCAAATGGGACATGGTGCCAAAAAAAAAGGCCATCAAAATCTGCCTTCCAGAAGCCATAAGGCGTTCCTTTCCTTCTGCACCCTGCCGTTTGGTCATACAGCAGTTTACGACCACATATGGGGTGTTTCTGTAAACTGCAGTATGAGGGTAATAAATATAAAGTTTTGTTTGGCTGTTAACCCTTGCTTTGTTATTGATAAAAAACAGATTAAAATGGAAAATTCTTACGGACGCGGCGATACCTAATATGTCTACTTTTTAAAATTTATTTGTTTTATTCTATACTATCTTTTTATATAAAAAAAAAATAATAATTTTGTATCCCCATAGTCCAGAGTCATTTATTTTTAGTTTTTAGCCGATTATCTTAGGTAGGGGCTCATTTTTAGCGGGATGAGAGGACGGTTTTATTGGCACTATTTTGGGGGGCATATGACTTTTTGATCGCTTGCTACTACAATTTTTGTGATGTAAGGTGACAAAAAAATACCTTTTTTGCACCGTTTTTATTTTATTTTTTTACTGTGTTCATCTGAGGGGTTGGGGGGGTATTTTTATAGAGCAGATTCTTACGGATGCGGCGATACCTAATATGTCTACTTTTTTATTCATATTAGTTTTACTAAATAATATTTTTTTTAAATATTTTTTTGGTTTTAGTGTCTCAATTCTGAGAACCAGTTTTTTATCCGATTGTCAGTGGCTAAATTGGGATATAAATTTAGTACTCCATGGAAGTGGGGTACTCCCTGAAGCAACCAATAATGCAGAGGCCCGGATGATCGGGGCATGTGTCACACTGAGTAGTGGTGTCCTTCCGTATCCCCCTCCTGTGACACACTCTGCACTTTTTTGGGGTCCGTCCCTTCTTTCCAGTATGGGGGACCAATCCTGGAAAGTGTTGGCCAGGGATGATCCGGGCGCCTCCAGTTCCCGAGGTACTCCGGCCTGCTCTTTCCCGGTCAGAAAAGATCAGGTCCTTGAGGACTGCCTCATAGAACTGAAGGAATGTCCCTGTGTTGCCAGCGCTCCGGGACAGCACAAAAGAGTTGTACAAGGCAACCTGCACCAAGTAGACCGCAACTTTTTTGTACCATACCCAGGTTTTGCGCATGGCGTTATATGGCTTGAGGACTTGATCAGATAGATCAACTCCTCCCATATACCGATTGTAGTTGACGATACAATCGTGCTTGAGGACCGTTGCCTCGGTACCTCGCACAGGGACAGGGGTGATGCCGTTACTATGAATTGTGGACAGTACAAGGACATCCCTCTTGTCCTTATATCTGACCAGCAACAGGTTTACACTGGTAAGTGCACGGGTCTCACCCCTGAGGATAGGTACCTGGAGGGGGTGGGTAGGGAGACCGCGTTGATTTTTCCGCACGGTCCCACAAGCGGACTTGGATCTGGCGAGGGACTGGAACAAGGGGATACTAGTATAAAAGTTATCCACGTACACGTGGTAACCCTTATCTAGCAGTGGGTGCATAAGGTCCCACACAAGTTTCCCACTAACACCCAGAGTGGGGGGACATTCTGGGGGTTGAAGAGCTGCTCGTACTAGTGTGGACCACAGGGTCCCTAGCATGGCGGTCCCCTTGCTCCGCCTGGTGGCGTCTCCGCCGCCTTGGGGGCTCATCATCATCGCTAGATGATGAGGAGGACGCGGATGACAAAAGGAAAGTGCGGTCATCCTCATCCTCACTGTGACTCTCGAAGTCGCAGGCAAGCAGGGCGTATGCCTCCTCGGCCGAGGACGTCTGGCAGGCCATAGGGGAGTGTGTGTCTGCTTGTGTATGTGCGTGCGTGTAAATCTTTATTTGGTGTGCGTGTGTGTGGGGGCACGGGTGTTCGCGAACTCACCCTAAGCCTAACAGACAAAAATAAATAAATGACTAACTAAAAAAAGGTCAAATAATGTGAAAAAAAATAAATCCAAAATTCAAAATCGCTGATCAACCGTCCGAAGTTGATCAGCGGTGGGGTGTGCGATGCGCTAAGAGTGCCGGCCACAGTCAGCGTACGCACACAAAAAAATAAAAAAACTGCTTGCGCCCAAAAAAATTGTGGGGGGGGGGAAGGGGGGCAAGCTGCAGAACCCCTGGGGGGTTTAGGGTCACACAGCTGTGCTGTGGACCCTAGAGACCCGATTTAGGTTGATGCAATCAGTAATGTTTTTTTTTTCTTCTCACTAACTTTCCCTAAAATATCCTTGCCTAATCTAACTTGTCCCTAGCCTTTCCCTAATTACCTGGGTGCTGGGGCACAGATGGGGGTGCTGGGGCACAGATGGGGGTGCTGGCTCTGATGATCCTTGCGGCAATCCGATGTGCAGCGCTCCTCTCTCCTCGGCTCCCAGACACAAAAGGAGGAGGAGAGGAGCGCTGCGGTAATTTGAACCTCCCGCCCCTGCAGCCGGCCAATTTGAGCGATCCTGAGAGGTGATGTCACCATCACCTCTCAGGATCTAAGGATGGTGATTGGTGGTGTATTATCACACCACCGATCACCATCCTGTTCCGGGTTATCGGGTCCCCAGAGACCCGAATAACCCGGAAATGCAGCAAACCGCAGGTCTGAATTGACCT
Source organism: Bufo bufo (assembly GCF_905171765.1). Taxonomy (NCBI): domain Eukaryota; kingdom Metazoa; phylum Chordata; class Amphibia; order Anura; family Bufonidae; genus Bufo; species Bufo bufo. The sequence goes on from NC_053394.1 coordinate 44,604,392, forward strand.
GCCGTTTGCTGCGATCGCCGACATGGGGGGGTCACAGGACCCCCCCGGCGCATTTAGCCAAGGTGCCTGCTCAATGATTTGAGCAGGTACCGAGTTCCGATCACCACCCGCTGAGCGGCGGTGATCGGAACTTTACATGGCGTACCGGTACATCATGTGTCCTTAAGTACCTGGACAACATGCCGTACTGGTACGTCATGTGTCCGAAACAGGTTAAGTTTCAAGTCCGCCCCTGGTGGCTAGGGCTTGTACTGTTAGCCACGGGCACAAGTGGCATGATGCAGAGAGAAGGGGACTTCAGACAACAATGGTAAGGAACTACTACAGCGAATACCAATACCATCATAATGCTGTCCTGTACGCACTACACTATAGGCCTCTCTATGTATTGTCACCAGGTATGCGGTGTCAGGAAACCCTTCACTGTGTATTCCGACCTTCAGAATGGTTGACCTGGTGAGGATGATGTCTTGTGTAGATTCCTTATACAACTTGCCAGTCTAAATATTAAAACAAGGGGTTTGAACTCTGCTTCATCCTCAGAGGACCGAACTTACACATGTAACGTTACTGAATTCTCATCTGTACACAATTACTGTGTTCCGGATTTTTTTTTTTTCACAGCCAGACTAAAATCCATAGTGATGTATCCAATATATATCTACCGCTGTCAGCGCTGATGTCCACGTAACAAGACTTCTGCTACTTTAAATTTCCAAACAGTTTTTTTTAAATACTTTAATCTTGGAAAGAGTTGTGGTGCTGTTAAAATGAAATAATGCCTGCATTATGCCTGCCAGACCTCTACTGGGGCCTCTTACCATGTCGAATGTAATGGAGTTCAGTAAGAGAGATATTATGATTAAGGGATCGGTGCCAGCACAGCAGGTGAATATGTTGTCCTTTGAGGATTGGTGATGTGGCCAGTAATAGGACAAATGTTGGCCGCATGCCTGGAATTGCCCATCCTGATTAATGATATGTGGAGGTACCACATGGTAAGGTTACCCCAGACTGTGCAATGTATCCATTTTTGGTTCTAGTCTGAAAACTGTGATCAATCGTTAGTCAAGTCAACATGTCTTCCTTCTGATAAACTCTTAACTCTATGGCAATTTCCACAAGGAGTCCCCCCCCACTATCCCCATTCATAATATTGTTGTCGCCATTTATTAAATACGGCGGCTCTGCAATTTCGACTTCAGAAGAAAAGGGACGATAAAGTTAAATCTCAAAAGTTTTGGACTGGAATCATATTAATCATTTGCCCGTACAGTAGTTGGGTCCATCTGTAAGGGGATCAGGAAATGTTCTTCTTGTTTGCTTTGAATTTATCAGACGGAATTTACTGCCGGTGTGTATTTGTGATTGCCACTTTGTCCGAGTAATACATTTATCACATTGACATAGATTAATGCTTGCCTGTTTTATCTCCTTTAATTTTGAGTCTTGGGTTAAGCAGGAATTATTTTTAGCGTGTTCCAAAAGCACGGCTAATCCTGATAGTTTATGAAGGGAAATTGCTTTGTTATTAAGACATTTATAGAACAGGATGATTTAGAAAATTATTTTTGGGGATTTTCTGCATGTGCCTGATGTCGTTGTGTTAATCTTGCGAGGAAAACACGGTGGAGTCCTAGTCGTTGCTTGGATAGATCTTCATTTCATTATGGTAGAAAATGCACCTTTATCCTAAATTCCCCACATTTTTAATGTGTCATAAAGGTGATTTGATTCTTTTGAAGCCAAATCTTTTATCCCTTTATATGAATCAAAACTTATTCATGGGTAAGGAGGCTAGATTTACACTAGTGGTAAACAAGCCGGCAGCTCTCTGTTACCTGAATACCCGCTGCTGAATAATGGGGTTCGGCAAATATACAGCGAATCGGCCAGACAAAAATTGCGGCCAAATCTCAGCAAGACCACATTATAGTTAATGGGGCCGGCAGGAATTCAGGTACGGTCCGGCAATGGCAGATCCAGAGATCTGTCCCTGCCAGAATAGCCTGCTGGTTCTCTTACCTCTAGTGTGAAACTAGGCTCAAAGGGGTTATCCCATAACTAATGTCAAAAATGAAAATCAGACATTATATAGTACATGACAATCTCTTTCTGACAAAGCTAGAACCAGCCCTGTACCTCACATGGATCCAGAGATCTCCCCATTTATTGCTCTGCTAGATTTATATCAAGCTGATAGCTCAAGGGGGGTGTTTTTTCAGCGGCAGATAAAGGGGCGTGTCTCATCTCACCCTATCACAGCTCAGGAGGCAGTTGAAGGATGAAACTGAGCATGTGCGGCCATCTCAGTGAGCAGGTCAAAAAAATAAAATAAAACATACAGCAGGTGGCACTATACAGATACATTTTGTTGAATAACTCAGTGGCTATACAAAATATTTAGTTACGTGCAATTACAAAAGTATTCAGATCCAGATGCTGGTTTGAAAATATTTTTCGTGGGACAACCCCTTTATGTTGCACACCGCAATTTTTCATGTGCATTCGGTGGTTTGAAAAATCATAGGCAAGTATTCAAAGTGAACCTCGCAGCAGACAGGGAGGAATCTCTTTCTCCATCAAGGCAAGGAGCTTCATTATAGCCTAGGGATAGCTCCCACAACATGTATTCGTAAGGTGGAGCTGCCTATTGTAAATGTCGCTATGTTTTACTGATTTTGCCACCAATAGTGTTGATTTCATAGAGGCACAATTCAGGAAGATCAATAACCTGCAATTTTATAATTGATCTCGTCATTCCTTCATATTGGCCAATTTACCACTGCTCTGAAATGAGACAATTCCAGTGGAGGCATCTTGCAGTCGCCAGCTCATAATTGAGATTTCAGGGCCAGGCATCCGAGCGGTGAAGCTACACTGCTTGGCCAAAAAAAAGTCACACACTCTACTATTTCGTTGGACCACCTTTAGCTTCTGCAATGTCACAACATTTATTTCTGTCCAGCGTTACATTCATTTTCCTCCAAGATCTTGTATTGAGAGATTTAGACCACTGCGGAAAGTCTTCACCAGCCCATCCCAAAGATTCTCAATGGGGTTCAGGTCTGGACCCCATGGAAGTGATGTCTCATGCTCCCTGAACCACTCTTTCACAATTTGAGCCCGATGAATCCTGGCATTGTCATCTTGGCATGTGCCCGTGCCATCAGGGAAGAAAAAATCCATTGATTGAATCACCCGGTCAGACAGTATGTTCAGGTAGTCCGCTGACCTCATTCTTTGGGCACATAACGTTGCTGAACCCTAGCTCTGACTACCTGGGAGGCTCTTACCTATTTGATAATTTAAGTCCAGCTGGTGACCTTTTTTTTTTGACCAGTACTTTGCCCTGTCAGTCTCACTGGGAGAAAAGGCAGAGATGAAGTGGTGCTCCGAGCACCTCATTTACATAGAACTAAAAATAAAAATAATACAAATTGCAGAGAGAAAGGGCTCATTTTAGTCTCATGGTCAACCCTACCAGGGAGTATGCCTGTTTTAATAGAGTTGATCATGGTGACGGATGCTCTTTGAAGAGATAGTGTTAAAGGGATAGCCCAGAAGCAAATCTAAAAGTATATGGATGGTCAATCTCCACCCAGAGGCATGATGAGAGAAACTTTCAGAATAAATAAAATATATTTTAACACAATCAAATGATTTTTTTTGTCTTTCCAGGATTATTTACTGCATCATTAATATTAATATGAATGGTAAGCGGAATTGGGTCTTGATCTCCCCTCCTCTTGTACATAGCCTTCTGTTTTTTTCTATGCGCTGTTCACATGGAAGCAAAAATACATTTGCACAGACTTTTGACAGGCTGTCTTCCACGTAAGAAAGGAGCTTGTATCTGCCTTGAGTAGACTCCATAACAATGCTTTTCAGGATCAATTATCTCTTCACTGGATGCTAAATAGAGGTCCCACTATGTCTACAAGCCCTGTGGATGTTGTGCACTAAATGAATACCTAGTCAACATGGCTCTCGTAGACATCCTTTCAGCGCAGGATTGGAAAAATTTGATTCCACGCCACGCCATGGCATATTGAAAGACAGACACATTAATTAGCCGGGTATTTGTAGATATTGATGCACTAGGCAGGAGGAGCATCCTGGAGGTGGTTGCCTGCTAAGATACTTAAAATCCCCAGGGATAAAATTAAAGTGAGCTCGTACCACTGAGCTAGCAGGAACAAAGGGCCCTTTCATACCGACGCCTGCAGCAGTCCTGCTCCTTACAGTATATCCATGTGTGCACTGTATACATGGCTTCTGTATAGGCGACACTGCGAGTGAAAACATTTTTTATTCCTGCCATTTGGGCGTAGCCTGAAACATTGTAACAAAAAGCTGATACATCCAACCCCCCCCCCCCCCCCCCTTCATGTTTTATTTCCAAAAAGGAACGTAAGGGGAGATCTGTGTGAAATTCTTGCGTTCTTTAATATTTGGCTGCCGCTCAGTTGGAAGACTTTGAGTAAAATAGCTGTAAAAATTAAATCCATATTTCAATGTCATGCCTTATTTTTAAGCTCATGTTACTCGCCGTGTTTATAAACACGGGAAATCATTCCTTCAGCGTGACTCTCGAAAACCCAAATGTTTGAATGTTATTCTGCTCCTCATTGAACGTTTCCTCCGCGGACACACGAAACTTGTGGTTTTTTGGGGTTCTGGCATATTTGATGAGAGTGGCTGGTTTCTTTTTACCCCCCCTTTTAATTTCCATCGACCCGGGGAGACTCAAAACCAAAGTCATTTTATTGCATTTTGTTTGTGGATTTTGTGGTCTTGCTATGCAAAAAAAAAAAAAGAAAAGGAGTGAGAAAAGTTCAAAAAAGAAAAAAAAAATCTTTGGCTTTCACAGTTTTTCGAGTGTGTTTTCTTTTGGATAATACAGAGCAGTGACTGTCCCAAGGGCGCGGTTTACTTTCCAACTGCATTTTCTGAAAAATGAAGAGAGACCTTGCCATATCTTGGCAGAAGTCTGGAACCAGAACCTTTGCCAGATCTCCCAAGAGGTCTCAAATGGTCACACGTTTTCACAGGATAAGAAGTAAAAGTGCATTATATCGCAGGCTACTTCTAAAGCCTCTATCATTAATGATTCATTAATATGAGGGGCTGGAATGCTATATATTTTATGTGTTACAGACCTGTCTTTAACCCTGCTGGTGCTGGGGGGATTTAGCACTATTTGTAGGCATTCAATGAATTGACATTTGTACAGTCTTGCAGATTTTACATCACGTCCCTTCTAGAAATCCACTCCTCTTCACCTGAAGTAGGTCACGCTGCTCATCATTTTCTTTGCAGCCCTGCAAATCAACATTGTTTGACCACCACTGTATGATATATATATATATATATATATATATATATCGGCCTGCACCAGATTCCACAGCAGTTAATATATCTAGTTTGGGATGTACACAGGGTGGGGGTAAATACTGGAGGACCACTCGCCTGGTGCACCAGTGTTAAAGAGGACCTTTCACCGATTCTTACCCTATGAACTAAGTATACAGACATGTGGAGCGGCGCCCGGGGATCTCTCTGCACTTACTATTATCCCCGGGCGCCGCTCCGTTCTCCTGCTATGCCCTCCGGTATCTCCGTTCCCTAAGTTATGGTAGGCGGAGTCTGCCCTAGCGCTGGCCAATCGCATTGCAGAGCTCACAGCCTGGGAGAAAATAACCTCCCAGGCTGTGAGCTCTGCGCTGCGATTGGCCAGCGCTAGGGCAGACTCCGCCTACCATAACTTAGGGACTGGTATCTCCGCCTACTATAACTTAGTGAGCGGAGATACCGGAGGGCATACCAGGAGAACGGAGCGGCGCCCGGGGATAATAGTAAGTGCAGTGAGATCCCTGGGCGCCGCTCTACATATCTGTATAGTTAGTTCATAGGGTAAGAATCGGTGAAAGGTCCTCTTTAAAGGAGTTGTGTTGTATCATCTGGGACTTTCATGGCATGGCATATCACCATCACAAAGTCATAGATGGGACCCGCACCTATCTTCAAAACAAACACTGCACTGCGCGCCCTCCATTAACTTCTATGTGAGCACGCTCGTCTATTAGCAGAAGTCCCATAGCATGGAGAGCGCACCTCATAAGCACGGCCACCGTTCCATTCACTTCTACCTGACCGCTGGAGATAGCCGAGCCAGCACTCCGCTACTTTTGGCAGTCCCATAATAATGGAGAGAGGATGGCTGCTCATACACGGCTTCTCTCTGCTCATTTCGAGGGTCCCATTCTGGAGGTAGATGCAGGTCCCTGACATTGGTGGCATCATATCCTGGCGATATGCCACCAGTGTCGAAGTTGAGACAACCCCTTTTATTGTTCTCTAGTGTGTTACTGCTTGCCTCACAATCGCAATATTGTATGCTTGTATTGATGATTTGCATTCGGAGACGTCATCTTTACACCTGAACAACCCTTTAAGCGAGATCTGCTGCCATTATAAAGTGGTGCTCTTCTGTTTCTCTCTGCTCCAATAGCAGTAAGTCTAACAAACGTTGAACAGTTGCATAGCTGCCGTCCTATCCTAAACCATCCAAATTGCTAGAGAAACTTGGCATCGTCCATCATACATCTGACACGGTGAGTATTAATCCCCTTTCTGATATGAAAAGGCAGACTTCTGGACACAGCTGGGCAGTGTACAAGTGAAGTCTGGCATTCCTGCTGAACTTTTGATCATTTGATATAAGAAAAAAAAAATCATAAAATATTTCTAAATCCAGGACAGTCGGGCAGGAAAGGCATGTAGAGGATTTAATGCAGAATTACCAAATGTGCTTGTATTAAGTAACCAAAATGAGGTTTTAGTAAAGAATTCTGTTGGCACTGTTCCTGACATGTCTGGTTTATTAAAGGAGTTATCAAATTTCCCTCACAGGTAATATACCTACCCCGCTTCCGGCGCCGCTCCTGGTCCCGGCAACGCTGCTGCTGCTTCTCCCTGTACACTGATGAAAACTTCTGGTATCGGGGGGAGCTGCCAATGGCAGACTGGAACGAGCCTCCCTAGCATCACAGGTGACACTAGGGAGGCTCGTCTCTGTCCCTTGTATTTTGGGGCATCTTTTCTCATACATAGTGCTGTTCCTCTTTTTTTCCTCCTGCAAATGAAATTGAAAATTACATTAAATCAATTAAGGGCAGGGTTCACATCAGCGTTATGGATTCCGTTTTTGTTTTCCGTTATAACATGGTTCTGTAAACAGCTATCTGTAAAACGGCTAGGGCAGCTCTAAAGCCCGTCCATTAGTGCCAGTGACATCATCGGTAACACTGTTAGGCGTAAGCCAATCTTGGAATACTTCATTAAGTTCTCTCCGCACTGTTTCCTACATGTGATTATAGAAGTTTTAAAAAAAAAAAAAGATATACAGTAAGCACAATTAATTTTTTTCTTAAAATGTACTAACTTTGAGTTATTTTTTGCAACTTTTCTTACTTGTCAAACTTGCCAAATTTATTAACTAGAGTAGGGGAAGAGGGCACTAATATTTGTCAGAATTGTACATTATTGCAGGCATAGAAATATTTTTTTGCCTGTGGAAAAATGTAAATAATTTTTTTTTTAAGAGGCGTGTGCCTTTTAGTAAATTTTGGTTTAAAATGTGGCAGTCTTTTTAACCTTTTACTTAGCGCTGCACAAATACAGACATTGCAGTGGTAAGCTGTTATCTGTAACCCGATGTATAAAAGCATTGGCTTACATTATGATCTGCCAGCGTCCCGTAGTGCTGCAGACCTCTAAGACCGCACAGTCATTAGACAGCTGCAGGCACAGTAAGTATCCAGGAGATGAGCCAAAGTTGTCTCCCTGCGTGGCATTGTTATAGCAGGATACTACATTGATCTATTGCAGTGTAAAGTATAAAAAGTCGGCAAGGGAACATGCGTTATACTGTATGGGGGGGCCACAAGAAGATGTTACACTGTGTGGGGGCCACAAGGAGACGTTACACTGTATGAGGGCCACAAGGAGATATTATATTGTATGGGGGGCCACATCTTGATGTGATAGCGCCCCCTGTTGGCTGTAAAATTAGTTGTGAGCCTAAAGTCTGTGAATTAACCCCTTCTTGCCCTGCCTGTAACAGGAAGGGGTTATCCAACAGTAAAAGAGTGGCCCAGACAAGCCCGACCCAGGGTAGTGGTGATGCTCACCTGATCCTTGCCGCTGGATTTGGTCTGTTAGGCTCACAAATCAGCAGTTCCGCTCCCACATGTGCTGAGGACAACATCCATTGACGGGAGGACACTAGACTGCTGCAGCCAATTGTGACCTGTCATTGGCTGCAATGGTCACGTGCCCCCATCAATGGATGTTGTCCAAGGCGCGCATAAAAGCGGAACTATCAGCCCCTTTAATTCACTTTTTTTAGTTTAAAAAATAAAATAAAAAGTAAAAAAAATAAACAATAAAAATTTTAGAGTTGAAATAAAGGAATTAAAAAAGTTAAAGCAACAGTTACTTGTATTAGCAATAGTATAGCAGACTATGTACACACATACACACATTTTTCTCCCCTTTTTTGTTCATAAAAAAATAAAATAAATGTATTATTAGGTTTAACAATAGTATAGCAGACATTGTGTGTATTAAACTATAAAAATACTTACATAAAAAATGTTTTAAATATAGGTATTCGTTTTAGCTATACTTAGTTTAGCGATGTGGAGGGGTTTGGTTTGTGTGCAAAATATACAACGCAAGCATATTTTTTGATTTATAAAAAAAATAATTATAATAACATGTCAAAAGTTAAAAAGGTCCATTTTTCCCCAAGATGAATCCCTAGGGGGTCACCATAAAAGGTCACTTTGAAGGAGTTTCTAACGTTTCCACTCTGTACAACATCTGTTCTGGCAGCACGGTGCCATAAAACCAGCAATAGAAAGGCCACCAAAATGCGTTCTTGTGGTGATCCCAGCCAGTACATAAGGTGCACAGTAGTGTCCATTTTCACATAACAAACATACAGTAATGATTTTAGAAATGCTTTGTCTTGAAATCTTTTATAACTGAGAAAAGAATTGATAATAAATGAAAAATCTGTCATCTAATGGCACAAAAGAAAGGCCGGTGAAAAATAATATCAAATACATGTAGGTTGGCTCAGAAATTATAATTTTTTTCACCCTATAAGATGCACCTAGGTTTTAGAGGAGGACAATAAGAAAAAAATATTTTTCATTGGACCTCAGATCAGACCCCCAGTGTTAATAAGACCTCAGATTAGACCCACAATCAGATCTTAGCTCAGACCCCAAAGTGAATCACCCCCAATCAGACCTCAGATAAGAGCCCTTATATAAATAAGACCCTCATTTAGACCTCAGATGAGACCCCTATACCTTATATCAGCCCCCCATGCCTCAGATCAGCCCCCCATGCCTCATATCAACCCCCCAGCCTCATTTCAGCAGCCCCCAACCGCAGATCACATAAAGTAAAAAATCCACTTCTACTGCTCCGGACGCCACCGCCGCTCCTCACTAGGGTTGGGCGATATACCGGTATCACGATATACCGCGGTATTAAAAAACGGCGATATGGCGATATCGCTGTTTCCTAATTACCGCAGTATTTTGTGACATCATCAAAGCGGTCATGTGCGCTAAACGCTTCTAAATCTGAGTCCGCCCGCCCCTGCACCTTGCATAGCGCTGAGTACAAACATTACTTCCACTCGCTCCTGGCTCCTTCTTGCTCCGCCTCCCTTAGTCAAGTCTCCAGACTCCTCCCACCATCTGACATCACCGTCCGTCACCCACCAGTGCCGGTTCTATGTGGCGAACTCTGTGTGAGTACTGGGTGTCTCTGGAGAGACTTTTCCTGCGGCTGCCGCGCTAGTGTGCTCTGATGACAAAATTACAAACGTATTACTTCCCGCAGCCCCCGACTCTCCCTCCACCTTGCTCCCATATTCAAATCTCCGCCCACCGGCATCTGATGTCAGAATCGGAGCACACAAGCGATGCAGCCGCGGGAAAAGTATATTGTAAAGTATTATCGTATGTATGGTGGCCTGTGGCCACAGGACTTTATTATAACATCACCTTGTGGCCCCCGCTCCCTACAGTGTAACGTCTCCTTGTGGCCCCCATACAGTGTAACGTCTCCTTGTGGACCCCATACAGTATATCTCCTTGTGGCCCCCATACAGTATATCTCCTTGTGGCCCCCTATACAGTATAACCTCTCCTTGTGACCCCCATACAGTATATCTCCTTGTGTCCCCCATACAGTATATCTCCTTGTGGCCCCCATACAGTATAATGTCTCCTTGTGGCCCTCATACAATATAATGTCTTCTTGTGGCCCCCATACAGTATAATGTCTCCTTATGGACCCCCTACAGTATAACGTCTCCTTGTGGCCCCCATACAGTGTAACATCTCCTTGTGGCCCCCATACAGTGTAACGTCTCCTTGTGGCCCCCATACAGTGTAACATCTCCTTGTGGCCCCCATACAGTGTAACGTCTCCTTGTGGCCCCCCATACAGTATAATGTCTCCTTGTTGCCCCCCATACAGTATAACGTCTCCTTGTGGCCCTCATACAGTGTAACGTCTCCTTGTGGCCCCCACACAGTGTAACGTCTTCTTGTGGCCCCCCATACAGTATACCGTCTCCTTGTGGCCCCCCTACAGTATAACGTCTCCTTGTGGCCCCCATACAGTGTAACATCTCCTTGTGGCCCCCATACAGTGTAATGTCTCCTTGTGGCCCCCCATACAGTATAATGTCTCCTTGTGGCCCCCATACAGTGTAACATCTCCTTGTGGCCCCCATACAGTGTAACGTCTCCTTGTGGCCCCCATACAGTATAACGTCTCCTTGTGGCCCCCATACAGTATAACGTCTCCTTGTGGCCCCCCATTCAGTATAACGTCTCCTTGTGGCCCCCCATACAGTATAACGTCTCCTTGTGGCCCCCATACAGTATAACATCTCCTTGTAGCTGCCTCCATACAGTATAACGTCTCCTTGTGGCCCCCCCATACAGTATATCTCCTTGTGGCTGCCCCCATACAGTATAACGTCTCCTTGTGGCTGCCCCCATGCAGTATAACATCTCCTTGTGGCTGTCCCCATACAGTATAACGTCTCCTTGTGGCCTCCCCCCATACAGTATAACTAACTTAAATTTTTTTATATCTTTATCGTCTGAATATTTTTGATATCGTCCAACCCTACTCCTCACCTCCAGAGCTTTCTCTTCTTCTTCCTGCCGTTGGCTGTGTTGTGACCTGACGCGCACAGCATAAGGTCACAGAGCGCCCTCACTCTGTGCACAGCCACAGCACAGCCAATGGCAGAGGACCTGGAAGCGGTGAGTACAGAGCCTGAGGAGTGCTGCATTCACCGCTTGCCGGTCCTTCGGTACTAATGAGCAATGATGGCCAGTTCGCAGTGTTCGCCGACGAACACATGCGATCTGCCATCTTTATTCCCAAGTCCGGCGATGCAGAAGTAAGTCCTTACCTGTGCCTGCGTTGCGAGCCGCTCTGAAACACATGCGGTCACCGGGAGCAGGCAGTTCCGAGAACAGCCCGATGAAGGCTGTTCTTGGAACTGCCTGCTCCCGGTGACCGCATGTGTTTCAGCGTGGCTCGCGACGCAGGTAAGGACTTACCTCTGCATCGCCGGACTTGGGAATAAAGATGGCAGATCGCATGTGTTCGTCGGCGAACACTGTGAACTGGCCATCACTGCTAATGAGCCCTTCCATAAAGAAAGCGCTCATTAGTATACAGGGAGTGCAGAATTATTAGGCAAGTTGTATTTTTGAGGATTAATTTTATTATTGAACAACAACCATGTTCTCAATGAACCCAAAAAACTCATTAAAATCAAAGCTGAATATTTTTGGAAGTAGTTTTTAGTTTTTTTTTAGTTTTAGCTATTTTAGGGGGATATCTGTGTGTGCAGGTGACTATTACTGTGCATAATTATTAGGCAACTTAACAAAAAACAAATATATACCCATTTCAATTATTTTTTTTTACAAGTGAAACCAATATAACATCTCAACATTCACAAATATACATTTCTGACATTCAAAAACAAAACAAAAACAAATCAGTGACCAATATAGCCACCTTTCTTTGCAAGGACACTCAAAAGCCTGCCATCCATGGATTCTGTCAGTGTTTTGATCTGTTCACCATCAACATTGCGTGCAGCAGCAACCACAGCCTCCCAGACACTGTTCAGAGAGGTGTACTGTTTTCCCTCCTTGTAAATCTCACATTTGATGATGGACCACAGGTTCTCAATGGGGTTCAGATCAGGTGAACAAGGAGGCCATGTCATTAGATTTTCTTCTTTTATACCCTTTCTTGCCAGCCACGCTGTGGAGTACTTGGACGCGTGTGATGGAGCATTGTCCTGCATGAAAATCATGTTTTTCTTGAAGGATGCAGACTTCTTCCTGTACCACTGCTTGAAGAAGGTGTCTTCCAGAAACTGGCAGTAGGACTGGGAGTTGAGCTTGACTCCATCCTCAACCCGAAAAGGCCCCACAAGCTCATCTTTGATGATACCAGCCCAAACCAGTACTCCACCTCCACCTTGCTGGCGTCTGAGTCGGACCGGAGCTCTCTGCCCTTTACCAATCCAGCCACGGGCCCATCCATCTGGCCCATCAAGACTCACTCTCATTTCATCAGTCCATAAAACCTTAGAAAAATCAGTCTTGAGATATTTCTTGGCCCAGTCTTGACGTTTCAGCTTGTGTGTCTTGTTCAGTGGTGGTCGTCTTTCAGCCTTTCTTACCTTGGCCATGTCTCTGAGTATTGCACACCTTGTGCTTTTGGGCACTCCAGTGATGTTGCAGCTCTGAAATATGGCCAAACTGGTGGCAAGTGGCATCTTGGCAGCTGCACGCTTGACTTTTCTCAGTTCATGGGCAGTTATTTTGCGCCTTGGTTTTTCCACACGCTTCTTGCGACCCTGTTGACTATTTTGAATGAAACGCTTGATTGTTCGATGATCACGCTTCAGAAGCTTTGCAATTTTAAGAGTGCTGCATCCCTCTGCAAGATATCTCACTATTTTTGACTTTTCTGAGCCTGTCAAGTCCTTCTTTTGACCCATTTTGCCAAAGGAAAGGAAGTTGCCTAATAATTATGCACACCTGATATAGGGTGTTGATGTCATTAGACCACACCCCTTCTCATTACAGAGATGCACATCACCTAATATGCTTAATTGGTAGTAGGCTTTCGAGCCTATACAGCTTGGAGTAAGACAACATGCATAAAGAGGATGATGTGGTCAAAATACTCATTTGCCTAATAATTCTGCACGCAGTGTACGTCCCATAAGATGCAGTGACTTCCTTCCCCCACTTTGGGGAAAAAAAGTGCATCTTATGGGGCGAAAAATACGATAGTTATTTACAGCTAGATAGACCTATTGCAAGAACTGAAAAATTGGCCTGGTAAGGCCTCATGCACATGACCGTTGTGTGCACCCGCGGCCGTTGTTCCGTTTTCCTTTTTTTTTCGCGGACCCATTGACTTTCAATGGGTCCGTGGAAAAATCAGAAAATGCACCGTTTGGCTTCCGCGTCCATGATCCGTTTTTCCAGTCCTTGAAAAAAATAGCACCTGTCCTCTTTTTTTCACGGACAACGGTTCACGGACCCATTCAAGTCAATGGGTCCGTGAAAAATCACGGATGCACACAAGATAGTCATCCGCGTCCGTGATCCGTAACCGTGATCCGTGTTGGTTTTTCCTATCATTTTCAATGCAAACTTGACTTAGTTTTTTTTTTTCACTTTTCATGTCCGTGGATCCTCCAAAAATCAAGGAAGACCCACGGAAGAAAAAACGGTCACAGATCACGGAACAACGGAAATCCGTTTTGCGGACCGCAAAAAAAAAAACGGTCGTGTGCATGAGGCCTAAGGGAGAGGTAATGAAGCTGTTAAATGTGAGCAATGCACTTTTGAATTTGGTTCTGTAATTTTGTGACAAATTGTATTCAAAATACTCTAGATGAGGTTTTTTGGAGTTTTTTTCAGGGGCTTGTGTAAGTCGAAGCACTTTTTCAGTTGAAGCTTGCAGATTATGTGTGTTTTTTTACAGTGCCAGCAAAGTGAATGAGATTAGACAAATGTATTACGCTGCGGTTTTTCCTCACGAAAATCTACACAGAAAACCGCACATAATCCACATTGTGTGCAGTTACCCTAAAACATTCTGTGCATTGTGCCCCGCTGTTTGCTCTCAGGAATCCAGCTCGTGTATGATCTTTTTTTGGATCCTGCTTTCCTACCGCTCTCCAGCGTCTTCCCTTTTTGCTCTGCTTGGTCTCCTGCTTTTACTAATTTGTAGCCGCTTGCTGCAGGTCATTGCGAAACAGCACACACCTGAACGAGCGCTTATTAGCAGGCGACTCAATTCATTGCAGCCAGTTAAGCAAGCAAACGCTGTATCAAAGAGTATCGATTGGCAGCACCAAAGATATTTTTTTGCCTATGTGCTACAATAAATTTGGTGCTGTGAATTGCATTTGGCGCCCCTGAATCAATAGGCTTTGATACAAGCTCCGCGGTACAAATCCTCTTTCAAAATCCTGCTGTCCTCAGCTAAAGGTAATATGTGTTCTTACATGGTTCAGAAAAGAAAATATCGCATAGTTAAATCTTTTCTCTGTATGTATTTATTGGACTCTTTTTCTGCTTTTTATATTTATGGTGGCGTTGCCGTCTTGCTCTGTGTTTAATAGTCTTGGCGTGTTCTCTGCGGCTCTCCTGAACAAGATAACAACTTAGCAGTGATTTTCCTTGTTAGTGATAGGACAGACAAGAGGTTTATTAAGTCAAATGTAAGTGAATAACTGTAGCGTGGATGGGGAGGTGCAGGCAATGTCTGGATCAGTAACGCTCAGGCTGCCGGCCTCACGCAGAGCTTATCTTGATCTTTATTACCAGTGGCAAGGATAACCTTTTACCTCATTGATGATATACAGTCAGGATATTTTCTTGTCTGCTGGTCATTACTGAAATTATAGCAACAGATTGCCGTGTTGAGAAAGTCACTGTGGCAGGTAGCTTGCCAGCTGGCAGGGTTCTCCTTAACCTGTTCTGTACAGCCAGATACGGATAGACATGGCTCAGTCAAAAGAAACTCCTAGGCTGGTTTCACACGGGCGTTGCGGGAAAAGATGCGGGTGCGCTGCCGGCCGTCCCCGCGAGTGCAAAGCGTTTTAATGCGCTTTGCACGCGCATGAGAAAAATCAGCATGTTTGGTACCCAGACCCGAATCCGGACTTCTTCACAGAAGTTCGGGTTTGGGTTCAGTATTCTGTAAATTTTATTATTTTCCCTTATAACATGGTTATAAGGGAAAATAATAACATTCTTTAATACACAATGCTAAGTAGGTCAATTGAGGGTTAAAAAAATATAAAAATAATAACTCACCTCCTCCAATTGATCGCGTAGCTGCCGGTATCCTGTTCTTTCTTCAGGACCTGTCAAAGGACCTGTGGTGACGTCACTGAGCTCATCACATGGTCCATCACCATGGTGATGGATCATGTGATGTATCATGTGATGAGCACAGTGATGTCACCACAGGTCCTGAAGAAAGAACAGGAGACCGGCAGCTACGCGATCAATTGGAGGAGGTGAGTTATTATAATTTTTATTTTTTAACCCTCAATTGACCTTCTACTTAGCATTCTGTATTAAAGAATGCTATTATTTTCCCTTATAACCATGTTATAAGGGAAAAGAATACAGCGAATAGACTTTCATCCTAGCAACCATGCGTGAAAATCACACCGCATCCACACTTGCTTGCGGATGCTTGCGATTTTCACGCAGCCCTATTCACTTCTATGGGGCCTGCGTTGCGTGAAAAACACACAATATAGAACATGCTGCGATTTTCACGCAACGCACAAGTGATGTGTGAAAATCACCGCTCATGTGCACAGCCCCATAGAAATTAATGGGTCCGGATTCAGTGCGGGTGCAATGCGTTCACCTCACGCTTTGCACCCGCGCAGAAAACTCGCCCGTGTGAAAGGGGCCTTAGGGTACATGCACACAGTGCGTATTGCGTGTGGATTTTCATACGTGAAATCCACATTGTAAGGGTAGGTTCACACTTCTCTAACTGATCCGGCAGAGAACAGCCTGCTGGAGTTCACTGGATGCGGCTATTCACTGCCGGACCCCATTGACTATTATGGGATCCCAACGCTTTCCGGTTAAATGCCGGCTTTCAGCCAGACAAAAACCATTGCATGCATCGTTTTCTATCCGGACGAAAACCATCACTTTTGAAAGCGTTCTTACCTTCCACTATTTTCTTCACACCTCCTAAAAACATTCCAAGCCGGCAGCAGTACCTTAGAGTAACCAACAGCATGTTTGTAACAATCCTTTTCTTCCTGCAGGTAGTTAAGCAGAAGCTGTAAAAACGATCTTTAATCCCCTGCCCGCCGCGCTTCTCTAGTCAGGCTTCAAGTCACGGTAACCACTCCCCCTTGCCTGCCCCTTCGCTGTGATTGGCGTGACTGGACTGTGATATCAGGCAGCCAATCAGTAAACATCAGCACTCGCAGCAGGAAAGCTGGGGATTGTGGGGATTGTAGTCTTTGAAGTTTTGTGAGGGAGGATCAGCCGCATGATACTCTGTGTGTTGCAGGCTCACACAGGAGCTAGACAAATGGATTGCAAGGTAAGTTGAAACTCTAGTTATATGTATAGCTATGGGTTCTGGTTGGGTCACAGCTTGCAGCCTTAACCCGTTCGCTGCTGTACGGCGCTGTGATCTAGGTACAAAATACCAGCGCAATAAAGCTACGGCGCGGTGTTCACCCGGTCCCTGAGCGAAATCGCTCGGTGACCGGGTGACAATGGCTGCTCAGGATGGCAGGCAGCCATCTTCCCTAGGGGTAGGCTTGTTGCGGGTATTGAAATTTTGATACCCAATCGATACTTTTGTCCGATACCGGGATTCCCATTTTTTTCGATACTGGGCTGCGCTGCTGCGCAGTCTAGTATCACAGAACATGATCTCGCTGCTGTCAGCGCGCTCATGTTCCCTCAGCAGCACAGGGGAGAAGGAGTTACTCTCTCCCTCCTCCCTGTGCCACGCTACCAATAAAGAGAGAGGGGCAGGTGCACTGCACCACCAATCATAGGAGGAACTTTTATGGGTCCGGACTTTGTTAAGTTAGCAGGCTACATAGAGCGGCGCCCAGGGATCTCCCTGCACTTACTATTATTCCTGGGCGCCGCTCCGTTCGCTGTGCCCCAGTTACCGTCTCCTGCGCTGTATGCTAATTACTAGTATCGGAGCAATGGGGAGGAGACATCAGCTTCTCTCCTGGGCGTTCCATCTCCCTGGAACGCCCAGTAGAGAAGCTGATGTCTCCTCCCCATTGCTCCGATAGTAGTAATTAGCATACAGCGCAGGAGATGGTAACTGGGACACAGCGAACGGAGCGGCGCCCAGGAATAATAGTAAGTGCAGGGAGATCCCTGGGCGCTGCTCTATGTAGCCTGCTACTTAACAAAGTCCGAACACATGAAAAGTCGTCTTTAACTTTTAATACAGGAGGCAGGTGCCTGTAGCAGAATCACATAGCTGGCGCCCTGCCTCTTAAAAGGGAGCTGTGGTAAGCGGCAGTTAACCCCTCAGGTGCGGCACCTGAGGGGTAAACTGCTGCTGATCTGCTACCGGCACCCGCCTCCTGAATTAAAGGTTAATTAACCCCCCAGTATTAAAATCATTGGTGGTGCAGTGTGTCTGCCCCCCTTAAACCCCCCAGTATTAAAATTATTGGTGGCAGTGCCCACAGGGTCCCCTCCCCTTCTGATTGGTGGCAGTGGCCACAGGGTCCCCTCCCCTTCTCATTGGTGGCAGTGGCCACAGGGTCACCTCCCCTTTTCATTGGTGGCAGTGGCAGCTTCTGATCGGAGCCCCAGCAGTGTAATCGCGGGTGCTCCGATCGGTTACCATGGCAGCCAGGACGCTACTGAAGCCCTGGCTGCCATGGTCAGCTCCCTGCTGCTGTGTATACTATGCACAAGGCAGCAGGGAGAGTGTAAGATCCTATTCACCCTAATAGAGATCTATTAGGGTGAATAGGACAAGGGATGAAAAGGGGGGAAATAGTTATTAAATAAAAAGTTATTAAGAAAAAGTAAAAAAAAAAAACACACCAAAATATTAAGTATAAATCACCCCCTTTTCCAATTTTACATATAAAATATATAAACAATAAATAAATATATTGCCACGTCCAAAAAGTCCAAACTATTAAAATATTTTAAAAATCTATGCGGTGAAGGCCGGAACAGAAAAAAAAAACTGCGCGATTCGCAATTTGCACATGGCTTTTTTGGTGTTTTCTTTTTTTTCATGTGGTATCGAATGGTATCGAGTACCGCAATACTTTTTTATGGTATCGAAATCGAATCAAAAATTTGGAATCGCAACAACTCTACCCAGAAAGAGACTTCATAACTGAACTGGTCCTGAAAAAATTGGGGTTTGGAAATGTTCTTAAAAATTTAGATTTAGAAAATAAGATTTGCTTCTAAACTTCTAAGCCTTCTAATGTCCAAAAAATAAATAAAAAATATGTCATTTTCAAAATGATCCAAACATGATGTAGACATATGGGGAATGTAAAGTAATAACTGAATTTAGAGTTTAATATCTATTAAAAAAATGTAGAGAGATTGAAATTTGCTAATTGTTCAATTTTTTTTGTAAATTTGATTTTTTTTATAATAAAAATGATTTTTTTTTTACTCAATTTTACCACAGTAATAAAGTACAGTATGTGACGAGAAAACAGTCTCAGAATGGCCTGGATAAGTAAGAGCGTTTTAAAGTTATTACCACATAAAGTGACACATGTCAGATTTGCTAAAAATGTAGTGAAGGGGTTAATACAGTTTTTCAAAAATTAAGATACTTTACCGGAATACCCCTTTAAAATTTTGTACAGTATATTGAGTAAAAGTTTGATAATTCAGAGACATAAAAGGGCCGCCTTGTGGGAGGTGTACCCCCTTTAATACAGTCACGGACGATACAATTGCAGTAAAACTGTGACTTACACACTTTATGGTTGCAGATTACTAGTAAATGCACAAGATTGCTGGTCACAGAAATGGGCTGTAGGGCCTCATTCACACTGCCGTAGCTGGTTTTTTCTGTCCGCTAAACACAGATACTGGCTGTGTGCATTCCGCATTTTGCAGATTGGTATGTCCTGCCCTCTGTTTTAGAACAGCCTATTCTTGTCTGCCAAACGGAGAAGAATAGGACATGTTCTATTTATTTAATTTTTTGGGTGGGGTGACGGCACGGACATACAGTACACCGCGTGCTGTCCGCATCTTTTGCAGCTCCATTGAAATTAATGCGTCCGGATCCAATCCGCAAAGAATGCTGATCGGATGCAGACCAAAACCACAGTCATGTACATGAGGCCTAAGGCAGGAACAGTTATTTTTAGGAATACAGAACAAGTACAACAAATCATATTTTTTTTTGTTTTTTGATGGAGCACAGCAGATCTGAAGTATGGATACTTAGCTGTATACTGGATGATGGATTATTAGAGAGAGGATCCCAGTCTCCTTTAACTCTCCTATTACACAATCTCAACGAGAAGATGGAGTCTCCACATCTGTTATCACTGTCTCACACAAGTTTTACCAAGACAGTTATGGTCTACACCATCCTTCCCCACCTTTTCTCTCCTGATTGGCTGGATAGAGAGGAGGAGCACTGAACAGGACTGCTGATGATAAAAGGCCAATGTTCATGCTCCACTGTTGATGACAAACGATAAGTGTTCATGTGGCAGAGCTGATAATAAACAGCCAATGTTCATGCGGCAGTGCTGATGATGAACGGCCAGTGTTCATGCGGCAGAGCTGATGATGAACGGCCAGTGTTCATGCGGCAGTGCTGATGATGAACGGCCAGTGTTCATGTGGCAGAGCTGATAATAAACAGCCAATGTTCATGCGGCAGAGCTGATGATGAACGGCCAGTGTTCATGCGGCAGAGCTGATGATGAACGGCCAGTGTTCATGCGGCAGTGCTGATGATGAACGGCCAGTGTTCATGTGGCAGTGCTGATGATGAACGGCCAGTGTTCATGCGGCAGTGCTGATGATGAACGGCCAGTGTTCATGCGGCAGTGCTGATGATGAACGGCCAGTGTTCATGTGGCAGAGCTGATAATAAACAGCCAATGTTCATGCGGCAGTGCTGATGATGAACGGCCAGTGTTCATGCGGCAGAGCTGATGATGAACGGCCAGTGTTCATGCGGCAGTGCTGATGATGAACGGCCAGTGTTCATGTGGCAGAGCTGATAATAAACAGCCAATGTTCATGCGGCAGAGCTGATGATGAACGGCCAGTGTTCATGCGGCAGAGCTGATGATGAACGGCCAGTGTTCATGCGGCAGTGCTGATGATGAACGGCCAGTGTTCATGTGGCAGTGCTGATGATGAACGGCCAGTGTTCATGCGGCAGTGCTGATGATGAACGGCCAGTGTTCATGCGGCAGAGCTGATAATAAACAGCCAATGTTCATGCGGCAGAGCTGATGATGAACGGCCAGTGTTCATGCGACAGAGCTGATGATGAACGGCCAGTGTTCATGCGGCAGTGCTGATGATGAACGGCCAGTGTTCATGCGGCAGTGCTGATGATGAACGGCCAGTGTTAATGCGGCAGTGCTGATGATGAACGGCCAGTGTTAATGCGGCAGTGCTGATGATGAACGGCCAGTGTTAATGCGGCAGTGCTGATGATGAACAGTCTGTGTTCATGCGGCAGTGCTGATGATGAACAGTCTGTGGTCATGCGGCAGTGCTGATGATGAACAGCCAGTGTTCATGCGGCAGTGCTGATGATGAACGCTCTGTGGTCATGCGGCAGTGCTGATGATGAACGGCCAGTGTTAATGCGGCAGTGCTGATGATGAACGGCCAGTGTTTATGCGACAGTGCTGATGATGAACGGTCTGTGGTCATGTGGCAGTGCTGATGATGAACGCTCTGTGGTCATGTGGCAGTGCTGATGATGAACGCTCTGTGGTCATGCGGCAGTGCTGATGATGAACGGCCAGTGTTCATGCGGCACTGCAGACAGTGACAAGCTTACAACAAGGGAATCCTCTTCAGTAATGGCATGTGTGTGACAGCTGTTCAACATCAGCTGACTCTGTGGACCTAATGGATATGCCACAGCAAAAATAATTGTGTAACCAGGATTAGAAAAGCATGATTGCTTTCTCCACAAACTGCAGCAACACTTACGATACAATATTCAAATTCAGGGGCTATTTTTGTAGGTTTCCATTCACTACACATTTATTAATATGTGGTCTATGGTATGTCTTTTTTCTTTGTCATATCGACCTCACTAAACACATTTGAGTTGCCCATAGCGTTCCATGCATGACTTCATGATTCATTTTTAAAAACATTTTTGAATGGCACTAATCGCTCCATTTCTAAACACTATTTCTTTTGCTTTAAGACATTTTAGCACTATTCACACTTCAGCCACACAGTATAAAAGACACCTTGCACCGGATTTCACTTTACACAGCCTTATTAAATTTCCCTATAAGTGTGTAATGTCCCTTAACGGCCAAAACACAAAACTCGGCAAAAGAAAAATGAGGTGAGATTGCTGCAGGCCAACTATTCACACAGCTGGTCCCATAAAATAAGCTAAAATGACAATGTTTTATGGTCCAGTATCACTTGGAATGGGAATGTACTATGGGCCAGTTGCATTTCCAGCTGAAGAAATATTTCTGAGAATGTAGCACTGTGCGGAGGAAGCTTGGAATTTACACAGACACGTTGAGAAGTGCACGTAAGGAGAGATGGTTTAGATCAAATTTTTTAAAATGTATGACCTAGAGGTCACATGTTGGCCCATTCCAGGCCAGTATAGATGGCAGGTACTGGAAATAATGTATTACTTACAGATGTTTATTACTTGTGGCTATTGCCTCAAGGTCTTTATGTTCAGTCAGCTACTGCATATTTAGCGGATGCAGCTTCTAAAGAGCATCTGGCAGCAGAATCAACCCTGTTAAACCAGGCTTACTGCCTGATAGGATTGACCCTGCTGATTCCAATGATACCTTATATATTCTTCTAGGTTGCGCTGTTCAGGAGAAAAAAAAAATTGTGTGTTACAGGGCTGAGATTGAAATTTAAATTAGACACATGGTTGAGAGAGTAACTGAGGTTCAATGTGGATAAATGTAAAGTTCTGCATCTTGGTAGTAATAATCTCTGTGCTTCATGTCTCCTAGGGGATGTAACACTGGGGGAGTCATTTATAGAGAAGGATTTGGGTGTCCTTGTGGATGGTAGATTAAATAACAGCATACAATGTCAATCAGCTGCTTCTAAGACCACCAGGATATTGTCATGCATTAAACGAGACATGGACTCGCGGGGCAGGGATGTAATATTACCACTTTACAAAGCGCTGGTGCGGCCTCATCTGGAATACGCAGTCCAGTTCTGGGCACCAGAACATAGAAAGGACGCTCTACAGCTGGAAAAAGTACAGAGGAGAGCGACTAAACTGGTAAGGGGCATGGAGGGTCTTAGTTATGAAGAAAGATTAAAAGAATTACATTACTTATGCCTTTTTTCAACCGTATTAACTACGTAATTATGTAACTATGTGGTTCCATAGTAATGACCCCGCCCCTTCCTGTGCTGACATCACAGGTGCAATAAATTTTGGGTAGGCAAGTGTTAATCACAATACACCTAGCTTCCTGTGAAGTCTAACATGAAAGAAGTAGGACACCTTACAGTCTAAGGGCACGTATCTGTTGTCTATAGTGTTAGGCTAATGGCCAGTTACATGGTATATTGAAATTATTTGTAACTGATTGTGTATGTGTTGTAGTTCATTTTAGTTAAGTATAGGTGTATTTTATGTTATATATGCAAGAGTCGTGTGTTATTTCTGGTGAAACCAAGGCAACATACTGTAGCTGAGGCATAAACTGAGAACAATCCCAAGAGCTAGCGGGAAAAAGGGAATAGTGGCCATTGTCATCTGATAATTGGTAACATTTCGGCCTTATTATACCAGTAATTTCAGATATTGCTATTAATTACAATTATTGATATTAAAGCAATATTTCTCCTTCATCTTGTAATATGCAGATTTGTCTCCTGAAGGGTCGAGGGCCTGGCTAAAACCCTAAAGCAGTGGTCCCCACCTTTTTTTGCACCAAAGACCGGTTTCATGCAAGACAATTTTCCCAGGGAGGGGTTGGGGGGGGGAAGGGGGCGAAGTTCTGGGACGGGGCTTAGGGGGTGGGCGGGACCGACTGATTCACGCGCATAACAAAACACAAAGATGCATATTAAAATATATAACACTATATAATGACTATATAAACTGACTATGGTCTCTGCTGCACTGGTCTCTGCTGCACTGTACCGTATTTTTCGCCCTATAAGATGCACCTAGGTTTTAGAGGAGAACAATAAGAAAAAAATATTTTTCATTACACCTCAGGTCAGACCAGCAATCAGACCCCCAATGTTAATCAGACCTCAGATTAGACCCCCAATGGCTCAGATCAACCACCAAACCTTTAGCCATCTATCAGCCCTCAATGTCAACCATACACCCCCCCAATGTCAGCCATAAACCCCCCCCCATGTCAGCCATAAGCCCCCCATTAGCCCCTCATGTCAGCCATAAGCCCCCCATTAGCCCCTCATGTCAGCCATAAACCCCCCATGTCAGCCATAAGCCCCCCATTAGCCCCTCATGTCAGCCATAAGCCCCCATTAGACCTTCATGTCAGCCATAAGCCCCCCATTAGCCCTTCATGTCAGCCATAAGCCCCCCATTAGCCCCTCATGTCAGCCATAAGCCCCCATTAGCCCTTCATGTCAGGCATAAGCCCCCCCATTAGCCCCTCATGTCAGCCATAAGCCCCCCATTAGCCCCTCATGTCAGCCATAAGCCCCCATTAGCCCTTCATGTCAGCCATAAGCCCCCCATTAGCCCTTCATGTCAGCCATAAGTCCCCCATTAGCCCTTCATGTCAGCCATAAGCCCCCCATTAGCCCTTCATGTCAGCCATTAGCCCCTCATGTCAGCCATAAGCCCCCATTAGCCCCTCATGTCAGCCATAAGCCCCTATTAGCTCCTCATGTCAGCCATAAGCCCCCATTAGCCCTTCATGTCAGCCATAAGCCCCCCATTAGCCCCTCATGTCAGCCATAAGCCCCCATTAGCCCTTCATGTCAGGCATAAGCCCCCCCATTAGCCCCTCATGTCAGCCATAAGCCCCCCATTAGCCCCTCATGTCAGCCATAAGCCCCCATTAGCCCTTCATGTCAGCCATAAGCCCCCCATTAGCCCTTCATGTCAGCCATAAGTCCCCCATTAGCCCTTCATGTCAGCCATAAGCCCCCCATTAGCCCTTCATGTCAGCCATTAGCCCCTCATGTCAGCCATAAGCCCCCATTAGCCCCTCATGTCAGCCATAAGCCCCTATTAGCTCCTCATGTCAGCCATAAGCCCCCATTAGCCCTTCATGTCAGCCATAAGCCCCCCATTAGCCCCTCATGTCAGCCATAAGCCCCCCATTAGCCCCTCATGTCAGCCATAAGCCCCCATTAGCCCTTCATGTCAGCCATAAGCCCCCCATTAGCC
The DNA here is from genome assembly GCF_905171765.1 of Bufo bufo. NCBI lineage: Eukaryota > Metazoa > Chordata > Amphibia > Anura > Bufonidae > Bufo > Bufo bufo. The sequence continues at coordinate 44,629,151 of NC_053394.1, forward strand.
CTTCATGTCAGCCATAAGCCACCCATTAGCCCTTCATGTCAGCCATAAGCCCCCCATTAGCCCTTCATGTCAGCCATTAGCCCCTCATGTCAGCCATAAGCCCCCATTAGCCCCTCATGTCAGCCATAAGCCCCTATTAGCTCCTCATGTCAGCCATAAGCCCCCATTAGCCCCTCATGTCAGCCATAAGCCCCCATTAGCCCTTCATGTCAGCCATAAGCCCCCCCATTAGCCCTTCATGTCAGTCATAAGCCCCCCCATTAGCCCTTCATGTCAGCCATAAGCCCCCCCATTAGCCCCTCATGTCAGCCATAAGCCCCCATTAGCCCTTCATGTCAGCCATAAGCCCCCCATTAGCCCCTCATGTCAGCCATAAGCCCCCATTAGCCCTTCATGTCAGCCATAAGCCCCCCATTAGCCCTTCATGTCAGCCATAAGTCCCCCATTAGCCCTTCATGTCAGCCATAAGCCCCCCATTAGCCCTTCATGTCAGCCATTAGCCCCTCATGTCAGCCATAAGCCCCCATTAGCCCCTCATGTCAGCCATAAGCCCCTATTAGCTCCTCATGTCAGCCATAAGCCCCCATTAGCCCTTCATGTCAGCCATAAGCCCCCCATTAGCCCCTCATGTCAGCCATAAGCCCCCATTAGCCCTTCATGTCAGGCATAAGCCCCCCCATTAGCCCCTCATGTCAGCCATAAGCCCCCCATTAGCCCCTCATGTCAGCCATAAGCCCCCATTAGCCCTTCATGTCAGCCATAAGCCCCCCATTAGCCCTTCATGTCAGCCATAAGTCCCCCATTAGCCCTTCATGTCAGCCATAAGCCCCCCATTAGCCCTTCATGTCAGCCATTAGCCCCTCATGTCAGCCATAAGCCCCCATTAGCCCCTCATGTCAGCCATAAGCCCCTATTAGCTCCTCATGTCAGCCATAAGCCCCCATTTGCCCTTCATGTCAGCCATAAGCCCCCCATTAGCCCCTCATGTCAGCCATAAGCCCCCCATTAGCCCCTCATGTCAGCCATAAGCCCCCATTAGCCCTTCATGTCAGCCATAAGCCCCCCATTAGCCCTTCATGTCAGCCATAAGCCACCCATTAGCCCTTCATGTCAGCCATAAGCCCCCCATTAGCCCTTCATGTCAGCCATTAGCCCCTCATGTCAGCCATAAGCCCCCATTAGCCCCTCATGTCAGCCATAAGCCCCTATTAGCTCCTCATGTCAGCCATAAGCCCCCATTAGCCCCTCATGTCAGCCATAAGCCCCCATTAGCCCTTCATGTCAGCCATAAGCCCCCCCATTAGCCCTTCATGTCAGTCATAAGCCCCCCCATTAGCCCTTCATGTCAGCCATAAGCCCCCCCATTAGCCCCTCATGTCAGCCATAAGCCCCCATTAGCCCTTCATGTCAGCCATAAGCCCCCCATTAGCCCCTCATGTCAGCCATAAGCCCCCATTAGCCCTTCATGTCAGCCATAAGCCCCCCATTAGCCCTTCATGTCAGCCATAAGCCCCCATTAGCCCTTCATGTCAGCCATAAGCCCCCCATTAGCCCCACATGTCAGCCATAAGCCCCCCCATTAGCTCCTCATGTCAGCCAGCCCATAAGCCCCCCATGTCAGCCAGCCCATAAGCCCCCCATGTCAGCCAGCTCATAAGCCCCCCATGTCAGCCAGCTCATAAGCCCCCAATGTCAGCCAGCCCATAAGCCCCCCATGTCAGCCAGCCCATAAGCCCCCATGTCAGCCAGCCCATAAGCCCCCCATGTCAGCCAGCCCATAAGCCCCCCATGTCAGCCAGCCCATAAGCCCCCCATGTCAGCCAGCCCATAAGCCCCCCATGTCAGCCCCATGTCCCCCAGGTCAGCAATCAGTGCAAATAAAATAAAAAAACACTTACCTCTCCTGCTCCTGGTCACCATCGCTATCCTCTTCATTCTGCTGTCGGTTGGCTGTGTATAGCGGCGCACAGCGTGAGGTCACAGAGCGACCTCACGCTGTGCGCAGCCCTGCACAGCCGATAGCCGAGCCGAGGACCAGGAAGCGGTGAGTACAGATCCTTCACCGCTCCCTGGTCCTTCTGTACTAATGAAGCGCTTCCATAATGGAAGCGCTTCATTAGTACAGAGTTAAAGACTGCCCTGATCGCCGCGGCCCGGCTAACAATCTTCCACGGCCCGGTCCTGGGCCGCGGCCCGGCGGTTGGGGACCGCTGCCCTAAAGGACATGTTCATCAACACCCTTCTGCTGAAGACAATCCTCCCTCCCCTTGCCTGGACCTGTGAATACCCTACCTTTTTCCTGGACCTGTCAATACCCTACATCTTGCCTGGACCTGTCAATCTTGTGCCACCTGCGCTGTTGATACAAGCATTGGTGCAAGCGCAGTTGGTATCTATGTGGCTTGGAAAGTGCCAATACTCGGACCACCAGCACAGGAGGGAGATTGACAGAGCCAGTCACCTTGTTTGGGGGGGGGGGGGGTCTTCAGTAGGGGGGTTTGACGAACAGGTGCACTGAGTTTTGGAGCCAGGCCCTTGGTGCTCTAGGAGTCTAAATTGTATATTACAAGAAACAATGCACAGCGTAGAAAAGGAAATAAGAGATCTTTGTAATAAGCAGGATCAACTCTACCAGTCTTATACCTGGCTCATTAGGGGTGTTCCTGCTGAGAGATGCTCTTTAAAATATCTTCAGTTAATAATGCTGGCCATGCCTCTTAGATACATGTCAAGCGAATCCTAGTTTGACTGACAGCTATTTATCCCAACCCCTACAGCATGCCCATCCGAGTTGAACATGCATGTGTACTCATTGGGGAGAGGAGCATAACCTGCTGCTAGATACCTCTGGGGAAGGCATATCTCCTTGTGAGTAAAAGGATCTCTATGAATAGCAGAGACTGTGGAAATAAATATATGGGCATGCTAAGTATCAATATGTCGGATCCCTTTTTCCTCAGGCCGAGAGTTGGGACCCTAACTGATGTGTACGGGCACATTGAGGTCAATGACTAAGTCTGATGTTCTCACTGCACATACATATAGAGGAGCACGAGCTATGTGCACTGCAGTAGTTTATGTGCAGAGATATTCTCCTCTATAAATGAGCTCTGTACATATAGTACGTGGTTATCAAAGGTGGTGCAGAGGGAAAGTGGATAAGTTATTCAGAGCAACCAGTCCAGTAGCAGTGTTCATGTAAAACTGGAATCAGGGTGTAGAATGAGTGTCTAGTCCTATGTTTTTTTCCACCAGCTTGGATAGATCTCCATTATATTTTTCACAGTGCAACTAGTGCAGACAAACAATGCCACTTCCACAAAGGGGAAAGAATCTTTAATGGCTATGCGATCAACAGAGTCATTATAAAAATAAAAATAAACTTAGAGGAGATGATAGGAAACGGCCACTATGGCAGCTCTACCCAATGTCATTTGCCGATTCTGCCTGACCACTTTGTTATAGAAATGTAGTTGCTGTTCTTCTCAGTAGCTCATAGGGTCTTAGGCGCATACTTCACTAGCTCTAATTTTGTAAACTTGAAGTGAGGCCCTTTGCACTTTGCATCTCAGCCTTTTGTAAGCGTAGTGTATGCCTGCAGTGCCAACACGTAGGGTCCTGTTGTCACAAAAAACAAAAGACAGAAAACAATGCGCCTGATCATAAGATGCACCTAGATTTTACAGGAGATCAGATCAGACCCCCAATCTTCATAAAACCTCAGATTAGACCCCCAAACAGACGCCCAATCTTCATCAGACCTCAGTTCAGACCACCAATCTTCATCAGACCTCAGTTCAGACCCCCCAATCTTTGTCAGACCACCAATCTTTATCAGACCTCGAATCAGACCCTGCCATCAGACCCTCAATCTTTATCATATCTCAGATAACCCCCCCCCCCCCCCCCCCAGTCACGCTCAGTCTTTATTTTATCTCAGATCAGACCCCCAATCTTTATGGGACCTCAGATCAGACCCCCAAATCAGACCTCAGATAAGACTCCCAATCTTCATCTGACCTCGGATCAGACAATAAAAAAAAATCAAACAATTTACCTCTCCTGCTCTGGGTGGCATGCTCTTCCTTCACTCACTGCCCCATGGTCTTGTGCTGGTGCCACCCTGCACTGTGACCTTGCACATCGTCAGGTCATAGTGTACGTCTACATGCACTACTTCTTGACGCTATATGCTGTTAGGAGACAACACAGCGCGGTGCCCGTAAGAAGACCAGGGAGTGGTGAGTACAGCCAGCACTACAGTCAGCGCTCCCTGTACCTCCTCCATACTAATCACTGCTTCTATAATGGAAGCTCATTAGTATTCTCTTTATAAGATGCAGTGACATTTCCCGATCACCCCCTCATCCACACCCCTACACACACTACACATAATGTGAAAAATATGGTAAAGTTTGGCTCTCTCTAAGAGGAAACTCAGTAGCCTTCCGTTTCTTATACATCTGAACAAAAGTATGCCAATACATACCACCTTTACAATCTTTTGGTCTCCATCAGGTGAATGGAAGTCCTGAGGCATATTTGAAGAATATACATAAGACTTGAAGGCAATTTGCACAGAGCCTAACCTCCCCCATACTGTCTGTATACAGTGGTCTGTTCAATAAAACATTTTTCTTCAACCCAACTGTATCGTTGTGGGATGCTTAGATGATAGGGGGTTCTGACTATGCTAAGAAACGGGACATTTAGTCAGCTACTTAAAAATTACTTTGCTTTTTCACCCATAGCAAAATCACGAAAAGCAGTAATAGCTAAAATCTATTCGGAAATTCTTTCTATTCAACTGTTCCGTATTGTTCCACTTTAATGTCAGCCATTTCTCTTCCTAATAGTTATGAAAAAAATTACATTATAGAAATTTAAAATGGCCCCGTAATAGTATTTTTCTGTAAGATTTTTGGCATCTTATAACTCCTTGAATAAAATTTCACACCAGGCCACCTATTCTAGCTGATAATATTATGCTTTTCGTTGTACACCTGCTCCCATCTCCAGTACTTCTTTAATTGTCTCTTAATTAGACGTTTACACTTTTCAGAAAACAGCTTCTTCCAACCCGCTGTTTCATCACAACATGTCTGAATTTAGAATATGAAGGGTCATTTACATGGCAAACATCGGTGGTGTTATTACAGCACATGGACTGCGATAACAAAAGAGCAACATAGTAAAGCAGGTCTACCAAATGCCTACAATACCAGCAATTTCCATCCTTTATTACTATACCATACATTTTGTACAAAATTGTAAATATTCATAAATAAAAGAGTTGTCTGAACCTTTCTCATATGCCCCATGGAGACATGCGGGTGCCATAGGGAGGCCTCCCCTCAATCTGAGATGGTCAGTCGATGTACTAAATAAACATTTATTAGTACTATTAAGCTATATTCACTTTTTTTATTTACAGTCATTGCACATCTATAAGCTCCCCTTCACCAGACACATTCGAAAATTGGGCCCTTTTGGCTTATTTTTGGGTGGTTTTTTCAACTGTGTTAAAAAGCACTTTGTACTTTGTACAGAGGCATCATGAAAAGAGACAGGTATACTCATGTTAAGGACACGCGTCGGGAGGTCTATCCAGTGTGTGTGCCGGATCAAAACAGAAGTGTGAACAGTGCCTTAATAGCAGGGTTGGATTGGCCATGGACCTTACAAGGAAATTTCCCAGTTGGCCGATGTCCAGGGGGCCACTTGGGCCCTCCTCACGGCCAGCCAGTGGAGGTTTTTGGGGATGTATTTTGTTCTGCTGGCAGCATTCTGTGAGGGGCTGTGGTATTTGGCTCTGTTGGGGTGGTATAATGTGCCACCATGTGGTATTGCTGGCCCTGTCTTCCATCAGTTTGGACCCAACTACAAAACTGGGCCACTTTTAGTATTTCTTCCAGGGCTACTTCAAGTTTCCAGTCCACTCCTGCTTAATAGTAGTATCAGAAATAATAAATATTGAAAGAGCATTTGTATGCAGGATCAACCCTCTTACACCAGGCTTCATGTCAGGTAGGGATGATCCTGCTGACTAAAACCATAACTATCTGGCTTAAATGCGTTGAGCCATTTTCGAGAAAAAAAACATGCTAATGAGGGCTTCAATTCACCAAGGGGCGGCCTTAGCTCTTCTGCTTTAATGCTCTGTTCACTACCCCTCCCCTTGATTGACTGGGCAGACTGGAGGACGATACCAGTGCCTGCCATGCCAAATAAAGGGAGGGGAGAGGACTGAGCTTTAAAGTGGAGGAGCAAAGGTAATCCTGCCCTGTGCTGTACGTTGCTCCTATTTTCCCCGCTGAACAGGTGTACGGGGCAGGCATGGGATACAGGGCCAGGCAAGAGGACAATGGCAATGCCAGGCCTTGTCAGTCAAGTGGAAGATCAACTCTACGAGGCTTTGGTTCCAAAACTTCCTGGGCCTCTCACCTGTCTCTACTGCCTGCTCCCTCTCTACATGGACATGTGACCACTGCAGCCAATCACTGGCCACAATGGTAATCTGCCACAGATAGTGATTGGTTGCAATGGTCTATACATAGAGACCGGTGGGTCAACAGAGAAGCCCCTGGACCAGAACAGTGGGGTCAATAAGGTATGATCTAATTTGTTATTTTAAAACATTCTAAGCTATATTCAAAGTAATTTTCATGACTTACACCTGTAATATATCATTATTCATAATGAATATGTATTATTGTGATTACTAATATTTAAGGGCATCTGTCAGCAGGTTTGTACCTATGACACTGGCTGACCGTTACATGTGCGCTTGGCAGCTGAAGGCATCTGTGTTGGCCCCATGTCCATATGTGTCTGCATTGCTGAGAGAAATTATGTTTTAATATATGCAAATAAGCCTCTAGGAGCAACGGGGGCGTTACCTTTACACCTAGAGGCTCTGCTCTCTCTTCAACTGCCGCACCCTCTTCTCGTTGATTGACAGGACAAGGCGTGATGACATTGGCCTTGTGAATCAAAGTGGAGAGGGCGTCCCAGTTGCAGAGAGAGCAGAGCCTCTAGGAGTGGCGGTAACTCCCCCGTTTCTCCTAGAGGCTCATTTGCATATATGAAAACATCATTTCTCTCAGTAATGCGGACACATATGAACATGGGAGCAACACAGATGTCTTCAGCTGCCGAGCGCACGTGTAACAGGTCAGCCAGTGTCATAGGTACAAATCTGCTGAGCCCTTTAATATTAATAATCACAATAATATATACGGTATTCATTATAAATAATGATATATTGCAGGTGTAAGTCATGAAAATTACTTTTACTGTATATTGAATATTTCATGTTAATTCATTAATTTATTGTGATATTTTATTTCTGTTATTAGTATAAAAATTACTGAATATTTCACTTTGTAATTTTTTCAAGTTAATTACTGTTATGTAAAAAAAAAATTCTCTACTCAAATAAAAAAAAAACTGCATATGTGTGAACTCAACCATGAAACAAACCTAAATCGTGGCGGCTGGGTTGACTGGTGCAATTTTAACGATTTTAACAAACCAGGAAAAAAACAAAACAAGGAAATGACAATTCTGGTAATTAATTTCAAACCCACCAGTTCATCAATGCAGTGTCCAACAATTCTGCCGTTCTTCGATGGTTTTAACTTTCGCGGGTGATGTGATAGAAACGGGAAAGAAATTTAAATCAGAAAAAAAAACAGCCTTGTACGTGTGTTCTAACTTTTAATACCCCCCCCCCTCCCCCACCTGTAAAACGCCAGTTTTTTTCTCTGTGACATTGATCAGATTTGAAACTTCATACTTTCTTAATTTAATCTGTTATTGACAGTAATATATTTTAACTCGAGAACGTGTTCTTTCGGTGCATATTGACTTAGCTTGTTAAAATTTCCACAGTACATGCGAACATCGGATTTTCTGTCACAGTAACTTAAGACATGGGGACAGCAAAGAATGATTCCTGCCATTCAATGAACTTTAACTGAAAACCCTACTTGAATGGTAATAATCTGCTCCAGTAATTTCTGTGGAAAAGAACAGAATCCCCGGGGATTTTACATCTAATCATTTATTTATAAATCTGTAGATAGCAGTCTGCAGAATGCGCATCAGGGGTCAACTTTGTGCTCAAAACCGTTGCCGAGTGTTTACATTTCACAGCGATTTTGTACTGTACACGATCAGTAAGGCACCTTGGTCCAGCAGATAGCTACTCGGCACATCACTTGGACCAACTACTTCATTACTAATGCCTCAGTGGAGGCCGTTCCCCTCTGTATTAGCTGATATATGCATGTTTTTCCATCTCATTAATTTAGTCTACATACGATTGATTTTTGCCTATTAATAAACCCCTTGGTATTAGTGACAGCTATCTAAACCTTTCTACCTTATGTTGAGCGTGATAAATATGCCTGATAAAATTCCATTAGGCATATTTCATGCAGCTTTTCTTTTTTCTTTTCTGCCTTGGCTGGTTGTGTCCTGCCGTCTACGTGTACTGCTAGCTCTGTGGTTGATTTTTTTTTTTTTCTTTTTGTGGATGTCGTTGTTAAAGAAGCTAGTACAGCTTTGTATTGTTTTATGTTTGTTTTATAGCATTGCTTCTCGTCATTATAATTTGTAAAATTTCCTTTTGGATTTTGGTCTGGTGAGAATAATTCATTTGTGTATATATATATATATATATATATATATATATATATTATATATATATATATATATATATATATATACACTCACCTAAAGAATTATTAGGAACACCATACTAATACGGTGTTGGACCCCCTTTTGCCTTCAGAACTGCCTTAATTCTACATGGCATTGATTCAACAAGGTGCTGATAGCATTCTTTAGAAATGTTGGCCCATATTCATAGGATAGCATCTTGCAGTTGATGGAGATTTGAGGGATGCACATCCAGGGCACGAAGCTCCCGTTCCATCACATCCCAAAGATGCTCTATTGGGTTGAGATCTGGTGACTGTGGGGGCCATTTTAGTACAGTGAACTCATTGTCATGTTCAAGAAACCAAATTGAAATGATTCGAGCTTTGTGACATGATGCATTATCCTGCTGGAAGTAGCCATCAGAGGATGGATACATGTTCTCATTCTGTTTACGCCAAATTCGGACTCTACCATTTGAATGTCTCAACAGAAATCGAGACTCATCAGACCAGGCAACATTTTTCCAGTCTTCAACAGTCCAATTTTGGTGAGCTTGTGCAAATTGTAGCCTCTTTTTCCTATTTGTAGTGGAGATGAGTGGTACCCGGTGGGGTCTTCTGCTGTTGTAGCCCATCCGCCTCAAGGTTGTGCATGTTGTGGCTTCACAAATGCTTTGCTGCATACCTCGGTTGTAACGAGTGGTTATTTCAGTCAACGTTGCTCTTCTATCAGCTTGAATCTGTCGGCCCATTCTCCTCTGACCTCTAGCATCCACACGGCATTTTTGCCCACAGGACTGCCGCATACTGGATGTTTTTCCCTTTTCACACCATTCTTTGTAAACCCTAGAAACCCTAGAAATGGTTGAAAATCCCAGTAACTGAGCAGATTGTGAAATACTCAGACCGGCCCGTCTGGCACCAACAACCATGCCACGCTCAAAATTGCTTAAATCACCTTTCTTTCCCATTCTGACATTCAGTTTGGAGTTCAGGAGATTGTCTTGACCAGGACCACCCCCCTAAATGCATTGAAGCAACTGCCATGTGATTGGTTGACTAAATAATTGCAGTAATGTGAAATAGAACAGGTGTTCCTAATAATTCTTTAGGTGAGTGTATATATACAGTCATGTGAAAAAATTAGGACACCCTTTGAAAGCATGTGGTTTTTTGTAACATTTTTAATAAATGGTTATTTCATCTCCGTTTCAACAATACAGAGAGATTAAAGTAATCCAACTAAACAAAGAAAACTGAAGAAAAGTCTTTTCAAGATCTTCTGTAAATGTCATTCTACAAAAATGCCTATTCTAACTGAGGAAAAAGATAGGACACCCTCACATGTATTCCCTCTTAAATTGGCTCAGATCTCACACAGGTATATCACACCAGGTCCACATAATTAGTAGATCGTTACTCTGCATGTTGAATGAGGCTTGCCCTATTTAAACCTCAGACATTTAGTTTGGTGTGCTCCTGACTGTTGAAGTGAGAGTGAGCACCATGGTGAGAGCAAAAGAGCTGTCAGAGGACTTCAGAAAAAAGATTGTAGCAGCCTATGAGTCTGGGAAGGGATTTAAAAAGATCTCAAAAGATTTTGAAATCAGCCATTCCACTGTCCGGAAGATAGTCTACAAGTGGAGGGCTTTCAAAACAACTGCCAACATGCCCAGGACTGGTCGCCCCAGCAAGTTCACCCCAAGAGCAGACCGCAAGATGCTAAAAGAGGTATCCAAAAACCCTAAAGTGTCATCTTGAGAACTACAGCAGGCTCTGGCTACTGTTGATGTAGAAGTACATGCCTCTACAATCAGAAAGAGACTGTACAAGTTTAACTTGCATGGGAGGTGTGCAAGGAGGAAACCTTTGCTTTCCAAGAGAAACATCGAGGCCAGACTGACATTTGCCAGCGATAAAGTTGACAAAGACCAGGACTTCTGGAATAATGTTCTTTGGACAGATGAGTCCAAAATTGAATTATTTGGACACAACAGCAGAGGACATGTTTGGCGTAAACCAAACACAGCATTCCAAGAAAAGAACCTCATACCAACTGTGAAGCATGGAGGTGGAAGTGTCATGGTTTGGGGCTGCTTTGCTGCAGCAGGACCTGGTCAGCTCACCATCATAGAATCCACGATGAATTCTACTGTGTATCAGAAGGTGCTTGAAGAACATGTGAGACCATCAGTTAGAAAATTAAAGCTGAAGCGGAACTGGACCATGCAACATGACAATGACCCAAAACATACTAGTAAATCAACCAAAGATTGGCTGAAAAAGAAGAAATGGAGAGTCCTGGAATGGCCAAGTCAAAGTCCAGATTTGAATCCCATTGAGATGCTGTGGGGTGACTTGAAAAGGGCTGTACGTGCAAGAAACCCCTCAAACATCTCACAGCTGAAAAAGTTCTGCATTGAGGAGTGGGGTAAAATTTCCTCAGACCGATGTCGAAGACTGGTAGATGGCTACAAGAACCGTCTCACTGCAGTTATTTCAGCCAAAGGAGGTAACACTCGCTATTAGGGGCAAGGGTGTCCTATCTTTTTCCTCAGTTAGAATAGGCATTTTTGTAGAATGACATTTACAGAAGATCTTGAAAAGACTTTTCTTCAGTTTTCTTTGTTTAGTCGGATTACTTTAATCTCTCTGTATTGTTGAAACGGAGATGAAATAACCATTTATTAAAAATGTTACAAAAAACCACATGCTTTCAAAGGGTGTCCTAATTTTTTCACAAGACTGTATATATATTTATATATATATATATATATATATATATATATATATATATATATATATGCAAAGAAAAAGGGGGTCAGTCAGCACATCCCAAAGTGCAGGGGCATGTTGCTATGGCTGAGAACAAGACTGTTAAACAAAACATGCAATGCAACAGCTCTCTGCAAACCAAATAAAGTACAAAATTGCATCATAATAGCAAATGCTGAACTAATAAGTTAGAGATACTTGGCAAATCGTTTTGTACAAAATTATTTGAGCCCGTCTGCCGAACATCAAGGCAATCTCTAGTTAGACGGGTTCCTAACATTAAATATACCTGTTATGTGCCATAGCGGCTATCATAAAATTCAGAAAGTGCCGGTTCCACTTACATGCTGGATCCGCCTGAATTTCCGTCATTTTCGGTGCCAAAATGGCCTCCATTATTTCCAGGGAAAGCAGTTGCCAGCATGCACGCCGGGCCCACTCCACACCACCCCTGGCGCCACATGGTCACCAAGGACTGCAATGAGAGTCCACACACTATATCTCTCCTGGTGCCAGATGGCTTCAGTGAGTGGGGGGGAGCAGGCCAAGCTAAATACTAACACTAATTAAAATCAACCTGTGATATATATATATATATATATATATATATATATATATATATATAGACTGCTCAAAAAAATAAAGGGAACACAAAAATAACACATCCTAGATCTGAGTTAATTAAATATTCTTCTGAAATACTTTGTTCTTTACATAGTTGAATGTGCTGACAACAAAATCACACAAAAATAAAAAAATGGAAATCAAATTTTTCAACCCATGGAGGTCTGGATTTGGAGTCACACTCAAAATTTAAGTGGAAAAACACACTACAGGCTGATCCAACTTTGATGTAATGTCCTTAAAACAAGTCAAAATGAGGCTCAGTAGTGTGTGTGGCCTCCACGTGCCTGTATGACCTCCCTACAACGCCTGGGCATGCTCCTGATGAGGTGGCGGACGGGCTCCTGAGGGATCTCCTCCCAGACCTGGACTAAAGCATCTGCCAACTCCTGGACAGTCTGTGGTGCAACGTGACGTTGGTGGATAGAGCGAGACATGATGTCCCAGATGTGCTCAATTGGATTCAGGTCTGGGGAACGGGCGGGCCAGTCCATAGAATCAATGCCTTCGTCTTGCAGGAACTGCTGACACACTCCAGCCACATGAGGTCTAGCATTGTCTTGCATTAGGAGGAACCCATGGCCAACCGCACCAGCATATGGTCTCACAAGGGGTCTGAGGATCTCATCTCGGTACCTAATGGCAGTCAGGCTACCTCTGGCGGGCACATGGAGGGCTGTGCGGCCCTCCAAAGAAATACCACCCCACACAATTACTGACCCAATGCCAAACCAGTCATGCTGGAGGATGTTGCAGGCAGCAGAACGTTCTCCACGGCGTCTCCAGACTCTGTCACGTCTGTCACATGTGCTCAGTGTGAACCTGCTTTCATCTGTGAAGAGCACAGGGCGCCAGTGGCGAATTTGCCAATCTTGGTGTTCTCTGGCAAATGCCAAACGTCCTGCACAGTGTTGGGCTGTAATCACAACCCCCACCTGTGGACGTCGGGCCCTCATATCACCCTCATGGAGTCTGTTTCTGACCGTTTGAGCAGACACATGCACATTTGTGGCCTGCTGGAGGTCATTTTGCAGGGCTCTGGCAGTGCTCCTCCTGTTCCTCCTTGCACAAAGGCGGAGGTAGGGGTCCTGCTGCTGGGTTGTTGCCCTCCTACGGCCTCCTCCATGTCTCCTGATGTACTGGCCTGTATCCTGGTAGCGCCTCTATGCTCTGGACACTACGCTGACAGACACAGCAAACCTTCTTGCCACAGCTTGCATTGATGTGCCATTCTGGATAAGCTGCACTACCTGAGCCACTTGTGTGGGTTGTAGACTCCGTCTCATGCTACCACTAGAGTGAAAGCACCGCCAGCATTCAAAAGTGACCAAAACATCAGCCAGGAAGCATAGGAACTGAGAAGTGGCCTGTGGTCACCACCTGCAGAACCACTCCTTTATTGGGGGTGTTTTGCTAATTGCCTATAATTTCCACCTGTTGTCTATCCCATTTGCACTACAGCATGTGAAATTGATTGTCACTCAATGTTGCTTCCTAAGTGGACAGTTTGATTTCACAGAAGTGTGATTGACTTGGAGTTACATTGTGTTGTTTAAGTGTTCCCTTTATTTTTTTGAGCAGTGTATATATATATATACATATATATATATATATATATATATATATATATACAGTACAGACCAAAAGTTTGGACACACCTTCTCATTCAAAGAGTTTTCTTTATTTTCATGACTATGAAGGCATCAAAACTATGAATTAACACATGTGGAATTATATACATAACAAACAAGTGTGAAACAACTTAAAATATGTCATATTCTAGGTTCTTCAAAGTAGCCACCTTTTGCTTTGATTACTGCTTTGCACACTCTTGGCATTCTCTTGATGAGCTTCAAGAGGTAGTCCTCTGAAATGGTCTTCCAACAGTCTTGAAGGAGTTCCCAGAGATGCTTAGCACTTGTTGGCACTTTTGCCTTCACTCTGCGGTCCAGTTCACCCCCAAACCATCTCGATTGGGTTCAGGTCCGGTGACTGTGGAGGCCAGGTCATCTGGCGCAGCACTCCATCACTCTCCTTCATGGTCAAATAGCCCTTACTTTCAAAGTTTTCCCAATTTTTTAGCTGACTCACTGACCTTCATTTCTTAAAGTAATGATGGCCACTCGTTTTTCTTTACTTAGCTGCTTTTTTCTTGCCATAATACAAATTCTAACAGTCTATTCAGTAGGACTATCAGCTGTGTATCCACCTGACTTCTCCTCAACGCCACTGATGGTCCCAACCCCATTTATAAGGCAACAAATCCCACTTATTAAAACTGACAGGGCACACCTGTGAAGTGAAAACCATTTCAGGGGACTACCTCTTGAAGCTCATCAAGAGAATGTCAAGAGTGTGCAAAGCAGTAATCAAAGCAAAAGGTGGCTACTTTGAAGAACCTAGAATATGACATATTTTCAGTTGTTTCACACTTGTTTGTTATGTATATAATTCCACATGTGTTAATTCATAGTTTTGATGCCTTCAGTGTGAATCTACAATTTTCATAGTCATGAAAATAAAGAAAACTCTTTGAATGAGAAGGTGTGTCCAAACTTTTGGTCTGTACTGTATATATATACACTAAATATATGTATAGGGACATTTATAACACCAAAAGTGGCATAAAGGTGTCACAAGTCTTGCCACACGGCTTACGTGCAGCAAAACCTGCGACTTTTCCAAAGTGGTGGGGAAAAGCGGCATGATGTTGGTAGGGAAAATGGCTTTATCATTTTCCACCCTGTTCTTTGATGTGGAAAATGGCTTAAAGGGAACCTGTCACCATAAAAATGCAAAGTAATGTACAGGCACCATGTTATAGACCAGGAGGAGCTGAGCAGATTTATATATTGTTTTGTGGCAAAAGATTTAGTAGAACCTGTATTTCATTGATTTAAATTCCTGTTCATTCTGAGCTTTGAAGTCCAGGAGGCGGTCCTATCGGTGATTGACAGCCTGCCCTCCAAGACTGTGCATAGTGATAGCTGTCAATCACTGATAGGACCGCCTCCTGGACTTCAAAGCTCAGAATGAACACGCATTTAAATCAATGAAATACAGGTTCTACTGAATCTTTTCTCATAAAACTACATAACATTCTGCTCAGCTCCTCCTGCTCTATAAAATGCTGCCTTCAGCTCAGACACTGTGTACAATGTAACAGGTTCCCTTTAAATCTACTCCAGCAAGAGGACTGGCGTAGTGTTAGGTCTGTCGCCCAGCCTGGCAGACGAAGGCCAACCTTATGTAGAGGCATGCACCTCTACATAACTTTGGCACTACCTCCGGCGTCGCAGAGGCACTTGAAATCGGCGTGGAAAATGCCGGTTTTAATAAATTTTCCCCATAATGTTTACATACTGTGGGAGGAATTTACAAAGCGTTGTTTGCCAGTTTTCTAACAATTTTGGAATACGCCACTCTTGCACACATTTGTAAGACCCTTTTGTGACTTTACGCTACTTTTGAAAAGTGGATAGGGAAACTATGCCTAGTTAGGAGAGGGAGTGGGTTTATGACATAGTTAAAAATTGCAGCTTTTTGCAAAGAATGTCACAATTTTGGTCCATTGGTGTAAAAATTTGAGTAGCATATGTAAACATGCAAAATGTATCAGTGTGCAATGTTTGCTACATTTGGTAGAAATAACAGCAACTCTCTTGATAAATCTCCCCTTATGTATACCAATCAGCTATAACATTATAACCAACTGCCCAATATAGTGTAGGTTCTCTTCGTGCATCAAAACTGCTCTAACACATCAAGGTGCAGTCTCCAAGAGATGTCTGTAGATGTCCTGTGGTATCCGGTACCAAGATGTTAGCAGCAGATCCTTTAAGTCCTGTAAGATGTGAGATGCGACCTCCATGGATCAGACTCTGTTTTTCAGCACATGCCACAAATGCACAATCAGATTGAGATCTGGGGAGGCCATGTCACCATCTTCAACTCTTTGTCGCGTTCCTCAAACCATTTCTGAATATTTTTTGCAGTGTGGCAGATGTATTATCCTGCTGAAAGAGGCCACTGCTGTTAGGAAATAACGCAACCATGAAGTGGCGTATTTGGTTTCCAACAATGTTTAGGCAGGTGGTACATCTCTAATTGTACTCCTGAATGTCAGGACCCAAGGTTAGGTCATCAGTATCTGATAGGTCATCAGTATCTGTTCTTTGGGTGTCTGACTTCCAAAACCCCTGCTAATCAGTTGTTTGTAGAGGTTGCGGTGCTTCTGTGACCACCACAGCCTCTTCCTAGGCAAGTGATGTTACGTTCATCGGTCACATGGCCTATGTGCAGCTAAGTGCCGTTGAAGTGAATGGGGCTTTACTACAATACCACGTACAGACGCTATACAATGGACAGTTCTATGCTTGGAAAGTTGGGAGATAGTTGCATTGGATAGCATATGTGCTTGGTATTGCAATTCAGCCCATGGGACCGAGCTGCACCTAGGCTTGTGATGGCTAACCTCCAGCTTTCTAGCTGTGGTAAAACTACAACTCCCGAGAACGCACACTTGCTTGGCTGTTCTCAGAACTCCACAGAAATGAATTGAGCATGCTGGTAGTCGTAGTTTCACCACAGCTGGAGTGCTGGAGGTTAGCCATCACTGACCTACAGTAGGCTATGTGACTGATGAATGTGTCGTCACTGGCCTAGGAGGAGGACATGGCATTCACCAGAACACCATGGCATCTACAAACAGCTGATCGGCTGGATTTCTAGGGGTCAGACCAACACCGAACAGATAGTGATGACCTATTCTTAGGATAGGTCATCAGTATGGAGCACTCAGAAAACCCCTTTCACATCCAACAAAGAAGACATCGAACACTGAGAAATTCCTACCTGCATATTTTGACATGGCCACGGGGAATCCTAAATTTAAAATCCCCTTAATCGGCTCACCACTGGTTTTCAGTTGTGTTGTCTAGCTACTACAGTAGATTTAGTGCAAATACTCCTTTGTGTTTTGGACGTTCTGAAATAATCCATGCTGACCCATTTTCTTGTCAATAAGGGTTCCTTATTTAAAAAATAAAAATAAATAATAAATACTGAACTTTTTTATTGCCTTTTTCTAACTCTAATGTTTCATCTCAGAAGCCATACTTTTCTGGGAAAATAGTGTCTGCAGTATCTATTTCCCCAATTCATTAGCATACTCTACCAGTGGTACAGGAGATGAAGCAAAGAAATAAAAAAAATCAATTCAATTTGCACAACTTAAAGGTAGGTGGACTGTAATACGCTTAAAAAAAAAATTGCGAATGGTTTTTATTCAGTCAGGAAAATATGTAGCTGTATTTTCTGGGGCAGGTGCAGTCTGAGGGAGAGCTAAATGTGAAATGTTATTTTGCGTAAAAATACTATTGTACAAGTTTCCAGAACTCGTTAAGCTGGAAATCCTGTTTTTCATATTTGAGAGGTTTCGTAAAGACTAGGAAGTTCTATTGTCAGGCTGTTGAAGAACACTAGAGGAACCCATTTCCGAGCTCATAATAGAAGCATTCAGGAGATGATAGCAAATGACAAAGGACTCGCATTTCTCCGTATCTTCTATCCTGTAAACAGACAGACATATAGATGCCTGGTAATATTATACAAATGACATACACATTTACAACCTTACTGCTATCTTGGTACAAGCATAGCTGGATAGCTCATTAATATCTGATCAGTGGAGTTCCGACACCTGGCGCCCTGCCGATCTTGGAAGCAATGGTCTGTACATTGTATAGCGGCTATGCTTGGTATTGTAGTCCGGGTCTATTCAGTTGAAGGGGACTAAACTGCAAATAGGCCATGTTACCAATGATGTGACGCCACTGGCCTAGGGAAGATGCCCATCGGAACTCCACTGAGCAGTCATTGATGAAATAACCGAAGTATAGGCCATCAATATAGAACTCCCAGAAAAGTCCTTTAATTTAAGGGGTCATACCTCTGTATTAATGAATATTGTTTAAGGTTTTCCACTATACCGATATCCAGCATATTCATACCACCACTTCAGGGCCCTGCAGTCTGTCTTGAGAATGTGGAACCTCTTGAACCTGTTTTACCAGTGTAGGTGGAAACTAGCATAAGCATCTAGGAAGAGGACGAATAGAGAGATGGCTGCTTGCTTAACTCTCTCTATTTAAGTCTATAGGAAGTTACGGAAGCAACCGAGAAAGAAGATTTAAAGGGAATCTGTCTCCAATTACCTCCCTATTAAACTGAATAGACATATAGCTGTGTTTACCTGACCAAAAACCAAGTTTTTCTTTTTTTGCTCCCAGACTCTGTTCCATACTTTTTGTTAATATGCAAATTACTCCTTTGGTGCATTGAGGGTGTCAGCATTGCCTTTGTTACACCCAGTCTCCACACTGTGAGCTGCTGCGTGGCTGTTCCCAATTGCTCGTCAGCCTGAGCTATGTAAGCTCTGCTGGTTCCTCTCTTCCTTGCCTGAGCAATTGATTCCAGTAGTCCCTTGCTTTCTAGAGTCTGTGAAGTATCCACTGGACTCTGGGGTCGAGTGGAGGCTGGACCATAGGCGCAAAACACAACCAGAGTTTGTTTCAAACGAATAGTTTTTTTTAATTGTTTTTGTTATCGTGACAACGCGTTTCGGGGTACTGTGGACCCCTTTTTCAAGTCTGTGAAAATGTTGCTGATGGAAATTGCGCTGCTCCCAGCTTCTGGACGACGCACGTGCCAGAAGCTGGGAGCAGCGCAATTTCCATCAGCAGCATTTTCACAGACTTGAAAAAGGGGTCCACAGTACCCCGAAAGGCGTTGTCACGATAACAAAAACAATTAAAAAAACCTATTGGTTTGAAACAAACTCTGGTTGTGTTTTGCGCCTATGGTCCACCCTCCACTCGACCCCAGAGTCCAGTGGATACTTCATACACTGACCCGGACGGTGGCCTGGCCCCCGCCAAAGGTGAACACGGACGTAACCGGCAGCACCAACCAGCAACACCCAAACCACTCCTACTCGCCTCCAGTATAGTTGCACCGAACATTAGGTGCAACAACAACAGGTGAGCAGTACCACTCTTCCTGTATTTGGAAGCTTGTTCTGAACCTACTCACCCTATGAGCGCCTTTTTCCTCCTTTGGCCACTTCTTACTTTCTAGAGTCTGTAAAGAGCTATAATCCATTTGTCTGCCTATGTACCGACTGCTGCCTGTTTCCTGATCCTCTGCCACCTGACTTGACCTGTACCTGTTCACCATACTGATATGCTTGTTCTGACCTTTGGACTGTTTGACAGATTCATACAAACAAGCATTCACAGTATGTTTGTTCTGACCTTTGGACTGTTTAACAGATTTGCACTAACTCTCTGCCCGCCCTGACTACAGTCTGTCTCATGACTACAAGTATTCCTTGATCCTTTGGTGCCACGCACCAGTGTCTCTGATCGCCGTTGGTCAGCAGCCTACCACACCAGGACTATTCCAGGAGATAGCAGCCTGGTGGCTCCCCTGCAGCCCTGAAGGCAAGATCCATATAGAGGAGTTTAAGGGTGAAAACCAAGGGACCACTAGGATAATGCCCTCAGGACTAGCTCAAATTAAAACCGGTTGGTTGGCAGAGTGGGTCCACACTCAATGTCCATAACAGGGGGCTTCTAGTGGTACAAAATGTTTTCGCATTTCACTCTTAATTTAAAAGTATGTAACTTCTAAATTTACCTCTATTAAGAATGCTTCTAATTCAATCCGGTCCCAACACTGACTGGCCAGAGGTTTTGTAGCTTTTTTGATTCAAGACAATGTGTCCACACAGAGCAAACGTGTCAGATCAAGTGAGGAGAGCCAGAGTGAGGGTGGGAAGATGGGAGTGACTGAGAATATTTGGGACAGGTAAAGTTGGTGTGAGTGAGAGGTTACATATGATACAGGGGGCATGACATTACTGGCATAGGTAAATAGAGAGCTAATGAGATGGTGGGTGGGAAAAAAAATGGGCTGAACAGAATGAAGAACATACACGCAGCTTTTAGAAGACCCCAGAATTTGGATGAAATTCAACAGGGAAATATAAAGCACACCACGAAAAGAACAAGAAACTCATGTTTTGGGTATTTTTTGCAAGCAAAAATGGTATGTATAAAAGAAGCATTAAAGGGGTTGTGCAAGTTATTTTTTTGTTCTTTATATGTTTCTAACTAATAAAATGTAACAGCTTTGCCATGCAGTTATGCATCTGTAGTTGCTCCTTTCTCAGATTTGACCTGTGATGTCAGCTTCTCTCCCTGCTCTGATAATGATTTGTGCACAAGTCTGAGAGACCTGTACACGAGATTACTGTGCTGGCCACGCCACCCTGCACTGCGGTCTGGTGGTTATAGCTCTCTCCCTGGATTCTTAAACCCTTCAGTAGCACAGACTCAGAGCTGAAGTCTTTACTGAGTAGCTGCAGGCAGTGAGGAGACAAATGCTGGGCACAGGAGCTGACAGTTCATAGCATTGCACAACATGTAGGAGGAAGATCCTGTGTGTATCAGCAGTGTCATTGTACAGCTGGGACCTGTAGTCCTACACATACAACATGCTGCTGAGTCTCCCAGCAGGCAGACATGTCACTCAGGGCAGACTTATTCACTCCCTAAGCCGAGCAGGAGAAGGGGAAGAGATTGTTGTTATTGCAGGTAAACAAAGGGCTAAAACTTGCGTAGCTCAGTTATATATTGCTGCCCATCAGATTTACAGTGCTATATATTTTTTTTTTCATAACTCGGACAACCCCTTTAATTTAATTTTTTGCTTTTTTTGTGGGGGAGGGGGACACAATGAAAAAACCCTTTATTTACCTTCTATTGCAAAAGTATCAGCTGTCAAACACAGTCATGAGACAATTATGAGTTAAAGGCATTATCCCCGTAAGTGGAAGACATACTTCGCATTCTGTGGGTGGGCAGCAGCTCATCAAGCACCTGTTTCTCCCCGGATGCATTGAATATAACTCCTTAGCCCCTTCGTCTTCTGAGTAGAAAACACAGCTCCAAAGATACATATACAGTACAGACCAAAAGTTTGGACACACCTTCTCATTCAAAGAGTTTTCTTTATTTTCATGACTATGAAAATTGTAGATTCACACTGAAGGCATCAAAACTATGAATTAACACATGTGGAATTATATACATAACAAACAAGTGTGAAACAACTGAAAATATGTCATATTCTAGGTTCTTCAAAGTAGCCACCTTTTGCTTTGATTACTGCTTTGCACGCTCTTGGCATTCTCTTGATGAGCTTCAAGAGGTAGTCCCCTGAAATGGTTTTCACTTCACAGGTGTGCCCTGTCAGGTTTAATAAGTGGGATTTCTTGTCTTATAAATGGGGTTGGGACCATCAGTTGCGTTGAGGAAAAGTCAGGTGGATACACAGCTGATAGTCCTACTGAATAGACTGTTAGAATTTGTATTATGGCAAGAAAAAAGCAGCTAAGTAAAGAAAAACGAGTGGCCATCATTACTTTAAGAAATGAAGGTCAGTCAGTCAGCCGAAAAATTAGGAAAACTTTGAAAGTAAGGGCTATTTGACCATGAAGGAGAGTGATTGGGTGCTGCGCCAGATGACCTGGCCTCCACAGTCACCGGACCTGAACCCAATCGAGATGGTTTGGGGTGAGCTGGACCGCAGAGTGAAGGCAAAAGGGCCAACAAGTGCTAAGCATCTCTGGGAACTCCTTCAAGACTGTTGGAAGACCATTTCAGGGGACTACCTTTTGAAGCTCATCAAGAGAATGCCAAGAGTGTGCAAAGCAGTAATCAAAGCAAAAGGTTATGTATATAATTCCACATGTGTTAATTCATAGTTTTGATGCCTTCATAGTCATGAAAATAAAGAAAACTCTTTGAATGAGAAGGTGTGTCCAAACTTTTGGTCTGTACTGTAGTTTGTAATACCCCCCACATTTTCCATCTCCGTCATCTCTACAGAGATTCAACTATATACTTCTATTAATTTTAAAGTACGGACAAATGATTGAAAGGTGTATGAGGGAGGAAGAGTGCAGGAAAGCTGCTGAGTATGTTGGTCCATGCAAGAGAAGGTGGACCAGAAGGACGAACAGCAGGAGACGTTACCAGAAATAAATATGTAATGTAGATAAAGACCAAACAATATTTCTATTACATGTATGCTATATTACTTGATTTGAAATGTCCTATTCATTGTCAATTCATTCTTTTTGTAAAAGAAAAATTTGAATTTCCACATTTCGAAACTCATTTTAAAGGGTCAGCAGATTTGTACCTATGAAACCTCTTTCACGTGTGCGCTTGGCAGCTGAAGACATCTGTGTTGGTCCCATGTTCATATGTGCCCGCATTGCTGAGAAAAATGATGTTTTAGTATTGCAAATGACTCTTTATGCGCAATGGGGACTTTGCCGTTACACCTAGAGGCTCTGCTCTCTCTGCAACTGCCGCGCCCTCTCCATTTTGACAGGGCCAAGCAGTGATCACATTTACACTGCCTCATTCTGCCAATCAAAGTGGGAAGAGTGTGTCAGTTGCAGAGAGAGCTGAGCTTCTAGGTGTAAAGGCAACGTCCCCATTGCTCCTAGAGGCTCATCTCTGAATAGTAAATATTGTTTTTCTCAGCAATGCGGGCACATATGAACATGGGACCAACACAGATGTCTTCAGCTGCCAAGCGCACATGTAACAGGTCAGCCAGTGTCATAGGTAGAAATCTGCTGACAGATGCCCTTTAAGACCAATCATCACTACAGTCCAATATGTAAGAAATAAGGACTTGTGTTTGTCACTATTTCTGTGCGCGTTATCATTATATTAAATCTAAAAAAAATGCAGCAAGAAAGATGGTCTGAAATATCGTCATGCTCAGTCTACACAGAAATGCGTTCTTTCTTGTAAATCACAGTAGCGACAGGGCCAGGGGTTTTCATTTCTTACCAAAGGGTGGTATGGAGCCCCAGCTTGAAATAATCATATTTAATCATCGTCTATGGTCAAACTTCAGATAAATAAACACTTAGTACACACCAGGAGGGACTAAAAATCCATTTAATGGCCAGGTCAGGACTGCATGGGGATTGCTATGTAATTTACATTCAGTGAAAGATTTGCGAGTGCCTTCTCCCAGCCATATATACACTTTGTTCTTATCTGCTTTCCCAGGACTCGTTCGAGCCTATGGTGATTATGGTCCTAATTGGAATTTAACCCGCACAGTTCATTTTAATAAACAAACAAATAAGTATGCAGAGCGGAAAACAAACGAGTGCCGCCCTCCGGGGAATTCTTTCTGATAAAACATTATTTTTTTTTGTTTTGTTTTTGTTTGTTTTTTGTTTTTGTTTTTTATCTCTGAACTGTTCCCTTTGAGAGTTATCTGTTCCAGTTTTAATTGTTGTCTAGCTCAGTTAGTTGGGTGAAAGATCCTACATTTTCCGATGGTGCTGACAGTTTTTCGCAAGCAGCTCAAAAGGATGTAGAAAGCTCTGGTTGAAGGGCCCGCTATGTTCACCAAGGACTCATAGCAATTTAAATAGAGATTAAAAATGTGTTTTTAATAAGAGGTTATTCCTCCAGAGTAGCAAAAACTCCCCAAACATTTTCTTTCATAGAAGCTTTTATGTGTGCTTATTAAAGCAGATGAGGTGGTGCCGAACCTTGAGTCTGTGAATAGAAAATGCTAAGGATAAACCACATTTAAAGGATAACTTTCATGTTTTCACTCAAAATTAAATTTTCATATATGTTGCTGGTGCTGTGGTGATAATCCATAATCACTAATTATTGTGTTCACATACCACTTGTTTAAAAAGATTCCATCCATAGCAACCTCCCCTCACAAGACTTCTTTCTGACTATCTTCTCAAGATGGCCGCCGATGCCCTTACCCTGAGGCTAAGACCTCCCTCCCTAACTACCCAGAATTCATTCGGCTCATCTCGGGAACTCACAGCCTCACCCCAACCAATTGGCTTTCTCCAGACTTAAAAACGCCCTCTTCCTCCTAAATAATCGCGAATATTCAAATCGCTAATTTTTATCGCGAATATCGGCACTATCCAGGTTCGACAGGAGCGCTCACACCCACTACTACGTCCTCCGTCTTCTGTATATACAAGATAGGAGACGAAGGACACCTAGCAATGCTGCTTTAGCTGCACCACTGAAATGCCTGGGGGAGGAAAGAACATTCTGCAATTACTAGGTAATTCAATACCTATACAAAAGTATTAACTAGGGAACTAAGGTAAACGTAGTCAGACCAATCCAATTACATAAAAAAAAAATGACAGTTACCCTTTAAAGGCAAATGATGCTCCTTGTTTAGACTTTTTCGTGCTCAGAAGATCTATGTTCAGTACAGTGACAGTAAGCGCCCGGAAATAAGAGCTGTCTGGTTACCATGGATGGTCCAGACCAGCCACGAAAAGTTGTCCCAGTAGACTTCTTAATTATAGTGATTCACTCTTGGTCAATAAACACCTTCTCTAAACCATAAGGGTCTCTATGTGTTCTTTTTAACTCTTAAATGGTTTATGCCATGATTGATGTACATGACAATACCTTTCTAACAAAGCTAGAACCAGCCCTGTACCTCACATGGATCCAGAGATCTCCATATTCACTGCTCCAATTGCTGTGCTAGATTATCTTCAGCCTAACATCTCGGGGGAAGTGTCCTTTCTGCTGGACCTCTCTCCCTGTACCTGCCACAGCTTCTAACAGAACATATGGTTGTGGCATTTGAAGATTCAGCCCCTTCCCATCTAGTGCTGTGTATATACGGAGCACGGGGGCGTGACTTGCCGCCCAGCAGTGCCGTACATGTACTGTGCTGTGATCAGGCGGATGCATGAGATATCCGAGCCCCTGCTGTATACGCCAGCGCATTAACCCCTTCTATGCCGCGGTCAACACTGAGGGAGGGGGCTCTGTCTCCAACCCCATTGGGGACCCGATGTCTGGAATGGCAGCCCGATGCCTTACACACAGGCATCAGGGCTTGCCTCGTACAGAATCCTATGAGACCCAGCCCCCAGGCTGGAACAGGCAGGCTGTCAGTGTTTTACAATGACAGGCAATGCATTATAATACACAATGTATTGTAATGCATTGTAGAGGGGATCAGACCCCCAAATGTAGACGTCTCATAGTGGAACAAAAAAAAAAATGTGTTTTACATAATAAGAAAATAAAAAGTTTTAAGTTCCCATAATTAAGTCATATAAAATTGTAAAAAGTAGGAATAAAAAGACCGGCTCTATAAAAGGGAATCTACCCCGTCAGGTGAATGCCGTAAGAAAAACGAAATAAAAACTGTGCCAAAACAGCCATTTTTGGTCACCTTGCCTCACAAAAAGTGTAATACCAAGTGATATGAGTAATATTGAGTAATTAAAAAGTCGGATGTACCCCAAAATATTACCAATGAAAACATCGCCTCATCTCACAAAAATTGAGCCGCCACATAAAACGATTGCTCAAAAAATAAATTAAATAAAACGTAATAAATAAATAAACTTGGTATCTCAGTAATCATACTGTCCAGCAGAATAAACATAACGTGATTTTTTCCTGCACAGTGTACGCCACAATAACAAAACCCAAAAAGGAATGGCAGAATTGTTGCATTTCTTTATCCTGCTTCCCCAAAAAAAAAAAAAATGAATAAAAAGTTGTACGTGCCCAAAAATAGAATCAATGATGATAACTTATCCCACCAAAAATAAGTCCTCACACGGAGAAAACCGTATGGTTGTCAGAAAATAGCTGTACTTGTTCCCCAAGGACTTGTACCCCAAGGACTGTTCAATACCAATCCATCAAAATCTGCGCTGCAAAAGCCATATGGCGCCGATTTTCCTGCAGTGTGCCTCTACAGTAGTTTACGACTTCATATCGGGTGTTGCCGTATTCAGGAGAAAATGGGTAACAAACCACATATAGGGTGTTTCTGTAAACTGCGGAATCAAGGTATTGATTTGGTGCTTTAAAAAAACGGTTTTGGAAATTTTCTTGAAAAATTGCTTCAAAAATTCTAAGCCTTATGATATTTAAAAAAAAAAAATAATGACATTTACAAAATGATGCCAACATAAAGTAAAGATATGGAGAATGTTGCATTTTATGAGGTATCTGTATAGAAATTCAAATTTCAAAATATTTGTAAATTTTTTATTTTATTTTTTATAAATAAGGGAAAAAATATTGACCCAAATTTACCATTAACATGAAGTACAATGTGTCACCAGAAAACAGTCCCAGAATCAGTTAGAAAAGTAAAACCATTCCAAAGCGACTGAGCACGTTCGACCAGCTCAGTGAGATGGACAAAGAATAAGGAAAAGAAAAAACAGCAGGCGGCGCTGTACAGAAACATTTTATTGAATATCTCACTGGCTACACTAAGTTTTCTATTACATGCAAGTGCAAAAGTATTCAGATCAGGGGGCTGGTTTGAAAAAAGTAGAATATGTTTTGCAACACAACCCCTTTAATTCTCATTTATGAAGTGCGACTTTTTAATATATCACAAAAAAGATGTATTCCTAGGCAACCCCCTGTTTTACTTTTACAGACCTAAGCGTACATCATATTTCTGGTTTAAAAAATGTAGAATATGTTTTGTGACACAACCCCTTTAAAGGGGCTTTCCAGAAGTTGGAAATTAATGACCTATCCTCAGCATAGGTTATCAGTTTCAGATCGGCGAGGGTCCGAGTCCCATCCCTTCCGATCAGCTGTGGAATCTGTGGTGCTCCCTTTCAGTGTCACGGCCTCCTTGCAGCTTACCAAGCACAGCTCCATCCATTGGATTGCGGCTGTGCTTAGTGTCGCAGCTCAGCTCCGTTCACTTCAATGGGACTGAGCTGCACCTACTCCATGTGAGTGATGAACATGATGTCACTGGCCTAGGGAAGAGGCCTTGGCTCTCGCCAGAGTACACTGATTTGCAGGCATGCTCGGAGCCTTAACCCATGCCAATCTGATATTGATGATCTATCCTGAGGATAGGACATTAATATCAAAATCCTGGATAACTATGTACACCATTGGGGGCATTTTTTATTATTGCATTGTACTCATTTTGACCTAAAAATATTTTTTTCAGTTGGTCTTTATTAAAAATTTTGAAGCACTGTCTTTGTGCAGCTTTGAGTTTCTCTAGTGGAAGGATCTGAATTTTCACTCTGTTCCCTCAGGCAGCCCATACCCACATTTTCACCCCT
The DNA here is from genome assembly GCF_905171765.1 of Bufo bufo. Taxonomy (NCBI): domain Eukaryota; kingdom Metazoa; phylum Chordata; class Amphibia; order Anura; family Bufonidae; genus Bufo; species Bufo bufo. Next base: position 44,656,442 of record NC_053394.1, read on the forward strand.
CGGCCCCTGTGATATACCACCACTGGGACCCCCGAAGTAAAGGATGGCACATTACGCATGGGCAGCATGCTCTTCATTCACTGCTATGGGACTTCTGAAAATCGCCGAGTGCACTCGCTGGCTTGTCTATTTTTCGGAACTCCCTTGTCTTTGCATGGAGAGCATGCTGGGCATGTGTGGTGTGCTCTCATTCACTTCATGGGTCTCGTTCTGAAGATAGGAGTGGGTCCCAGAGGTGGCATGTCCTAGCGATATGCCATCGGTATCTGTGATAGGCCAAACCCTTTAAGACTGGTGTGCTATCCATAGATATATTTTATATTTATTATAGCCTAGCTATACCTGAAATGACATTTTTCTTCTTCTCCTCCATCTGTAACCACAAGCTCTGCGAATTCTCCTTTCATTGTACTAATTTATCACCTTGCTTTATAGCAATTAGCAAAGATGAAAGCCTGTAGGTTTCTCTCAGGCCATTAAAAGCTTTACCCCCGGCCTCAGCTTTCTTCATCAATGCCTGTCGCAGGGAACATTTTTAAGGTCAAGGATCGTATGTTGCATCCTGATAGGACACGGTTAGCACAGAGCTCTGACTCTATAACATGGCTTCGGGTGCAGCCTATAAGCCAGGAATTGTCTTTATCTGCATTTTCATAGCTGAAATTGAAACATAGTCTCATGTCACATGCCATACATAGGTAAAGAAACATCCACCGTGGTTGATAACAGAGAACTTTGTATTATTTATATGGAACAGTACAAACCAATTTACAAGAAAGCCTCTTAAGTGGTGGGATTATTTATTAATGAGAGAGAACACAAGTTAATGGAACTGCAACACAAATTCACCTAAAACCCTGTGGAGGTCAGATGAAAAATAATACACATCTGTGGAACACAGAATTCTACCTTTCGAATGGAGTTGATGGCTACAGAGATTCATTTGTATATATATTTTATGTGATCCTCTGTAAATATGATCTGACCTTTTCAGGAGACCTTTCAATCACTCCTAATTTGCCATTGCTTTTCTATTGTCGTGTGCATCCCGCGTGGCCGGTTTTTGAGAAATTCCCATCACAATGTTTTTACAAATGCAAAAAAAAATGTATCCACACAAAGTATAACAATATGGTGTCCACATACAGGGTATCTTTCTTCCATTGATGATGATGGAACACGAGACAAAGGACCTTGAATCTAAGGCTGGCCACATATGGAAGCTTCCGGCTGAAAGCTCAGTTGGCCGACACCTATTACTCCCAACACTCTATACCAGTAGTCAGCAACATTCGGCACTCCAGATGTGGTGAAACGACAACTCCCAGCATGCTCCATTCACTTCTATGGGAGTTCTTAAAACAGCTAAGCAATCGTGCATGCTGGGAGTTGTAGTTTTACCACAGCTGGAGTGCCGGAGGTTGCTGGTCCCTGCTCTACCCGCTCGGGCCAATTCAGCAGGCATTCTCACTAGGAATAGGGGGAGGAAATGCGTCTGGCAGTAGATCATCACCCCGAGAACATAAGGATCGGGCATGTGAAATCCAACTGCCGGATCCATTTTTCCCCTGACATCTGCCATCAGGAGGCAGGTTTGACCTGCATACATCTGATGTGTATTGCCACCTCAATACAGTTTAGCTCAATAAATCTTTAAATGGGGGTGGCCCCAAAAGCTATTCCCCACTAAAAATGGAATATATACCAACTATTCAAATTGTACCCTTTTCTCCTGCCTCGAGAATCTATAGATCCCCTAAACATGTTATGTTTCATGATACCTATGGCCAGTTGCTCCCCACCACATCAATGGTCAGTCCATAATGATATGTCTGACGACGGCATTTGGCCGCAGTGATCATGAGGCATGTCTGCCATAATCTTCAGAAAAGTGGGGGAATGACGGAAATTTTGATTGGTTAGTACGTTACGAAGTTTCTTTTTTTTAAATTTAGGCGGTTTTCCTACTTTTGGACCGTGTCCATCATAGAAATGTTCTCCATGGATCGATGAGTAAACTCTCCAGTTGGGCAGTACTGGCTATCCTTGCAGAGATCCAGCTGGTGTAGGGAATCTTAGGCTGCTTTCACACAGTCAGTGATTGTGAACCAAAACCAGGTGTAGGTCAGAAACACAGAACAGGTGCAAATCTTTCCATTATGCCTTGTAGGATCCACTCCTGGTTTTGGCGCAACAATCAGTGATGTTCAAACATTGACTGTGTGAAAGTGTTTTTAGGCTAATGCTACACACAGAATTTTTGTAGTGATTTTTTTTTTCCAATTTTAACTATCAAGATACAGCTTTTGTCAAAAGGAGCATTCATACAACTCAGTGCCACCCTCTTGGGCTGCAGCTGTCACTTACAGGCAATGCTCGCTAAAAAAAAGTGTGCAAGTTAGTTCTCTAGAGAGAAGAAACCTGTGCCACTGGTAGATTGCTATCCTAGAAGTCAAGGCTAAACCCGTTAAAGAGCCATTGAAGAGCCCCTGTCACCAATCCAAAAAGTGAGATATTTAAATATTCTAATTGGCAGTTACATTTTTTCATGTTCTGCAGTAATGTCCCCTGAGATTTTTGGCAGCAGACATCACTCTTAGACCTCTTGCACACAAACATATTTTCTTTCCGTGTCCGTATGCAGAGCCGTTCATTTCAATTGGTCCGTAAAAAAACGGAAGTTACTCCGTGTGCATTCCGTTTCCGTATATCCGTATTTCCGTTCTGCCAAAAAATAGAACATGTCCTATTATTGTCTGCATCATGGACAAGGATTGTACTGTTCTATTAGGGGCCAGCTGTTCTGTTTCGCAAAATACGGAATGCACACGGACGTCATCCATATTTTTTGCGGGCCGCAAAATAAATACGGTCGTGTGCAAGAGGCCTTAAGAGGTGTGGTTAGTCACTGTTCTTTGCTAGAGGAGGTTTGTCCCTGCTGTAACCGTCTCCGTCAGACAGACTACTGATGGAGCGTGATCTTGTGAGAACTGGAACTTTTAGTGAGACCACCCTGTACCACGGCTTCCGACGGAACAGCTTCTGACTCAAGCCAGAGTGAGACACAGCCTTTGAGAAGAGCCCAACCGCTGCAGAGCGGGCTCTTCTCTGCGTCGGCATCTCACTCCAATCTGAGTGAGACACTGTCCTATCAGAAGCTATGGTACAACGTGGTCTCGTGAGAAGTTGCAATATCACACTGCATCAGGAGGCCTTGTGATGGAGAACATCACCACGGAGAGAAACTTCCCCTAGCAAAGCAGTTACTAACCACACTTCTGATTGACTGTGTGGTGCCAGAAATCTCGGAGACATTAATGCAAATTTGGGGAAGATTTCATAAGTGAAAGAATGCCATGCTCAGGGAAGCATGGCCAACTAGAATTTTTAAGTATCTCACTTATTTGGATTGGTGACAGATCCTCTTTAAACGTGACTGGTGATATCACCACAGCAGAGTCACCCATCTGTAGACTGCTGTTGCAAAATTCTTGCCCCTCGTCAGTACAGAGCAGGGTACCGGTTGGCTGGGTGAGATACCTTTGATGCAGCACCCGTGTGGGGGGTACAGTGTTCCCTGGGAAAGAGTATGCAAATTAGCTCTCATCCAGAAGGATAAATATCAATAACGTTGATAGCATTTTCCACTAAAAAGGGAAGTAGATGTTACCATTAGAGGTTTGCATGTACATACAGGACTTTTGAACTTGTCTTTGGTAGGATATCCAGACAGAAGAGGACCCCCTGTGCCAGATCAGCTCTCATTGCTTCCTTGACAATCCCTTACTCTGTGCTTCAATCCAAATCAATAATTGTTGAGCTTTGGGAATCATTAGCTAAATTTGTTGCACAGTCTAATAGACAGTAGGAAGTCGAATCGTTTTTTTCTGTTAGGTTGGCGGTGGATCCCATTTGTCTGCTGCACAGGTTGTGTTACGGTATGTTTGCTACCCGCTGGATCTTATTCAGTTTTATTGCATTCCCTTGAAGAAGTTCTTCTATTAACAAAGCACATTGAGACAGATATATCACTATATATATATATCTATATATACACTAAAATATGACCCTAGCAGCACGCACCCATTTATTAGCTTTTTGAACACCAATATGTACATTGAGGATATAGAGTATTGTATGTTATCTGTATATCATTCTCTACACAATTGCTACGTTTCTATAGCTCTCACCTCTTTGTCTACAGCTGAGGTTCCAAAGATCAGGACTCAGCAAACCGCAGATGTAGCGGGTACTGTATACCCGGGCCCTGGTGCCTGAGGAGGTCTGGAGGCCCCTCTGCCACATAAGACACCAGTATTATGAATAGTTGGGGGCACCTGTTACAGATTTTGTCAGTGTTTGGACATACAGTAGTATGAGCAAGAAAAATAAATAAATAAACAGACCAAAATGCTACTTTACCTCTCATGGCCTCTATCAGATTCCTATGTTGGCTGCTACATTGAACCCAGAGTAGTACATCCCAATAGTTAGTTATGTGCTAGGTACATGTGAGCGGTACGCTCAGGTTATATTGCTGTTCTTGCATTTTTCCATTTTAATTAACGTCTGTCTTTTCTTAATTGTGCCGCGCATCAATTTGTCATCCTCCTCTCTTATCTTCTGCGATCAGACCCTAATAAGCCCCCACTGCCTGTGTCACTTTCTTCTCCCTCTGACGCTACTTTTAGAATAACTTACAATCTCATTTTCTCACTTTATTCAGTTTTCAACACTCACTTCTGGGCTGCGTGTCTAGGGGTTTCTGTGTTTCTCATCATGCCCAAGCCATCTGTCTGATCTTGCATCTCCACAGTATCAACTCTTTGGCCCCTACAAGTGTTCCTAATAACTCCCTGTCTTAAAGGGTTTCTGTCACCAGATTTAACCCTCTTAAACTGATGTCAGCAGAATCCAACTGTGCTATTTTTATGTTTATTGATGCCCCCCCCTTACTGCACAATTCTTACTTTTGTAATATGCAAATTAGCCACTAGAAGCAGGAAGGGGGGGTTGTTCCTGCTCCTAGAGGCTGCGTTCTCCCACCTCATTCCACGCCCTGCCGTCCTTGATTGACAGGTCAGCGTTTCCACGCCCTGCCGTCCTTGATTGACAGGTCAGCGTTCATCTTCTTCTGCCGGCCCCGTGTGCTGGTTAATTGCTGACCTGTCAATCAAGGACGGCAGGGCGTGGAATGAGGTCGGAGAACACAGCCTCTAGGAGCAGGAATAACCCCCCCCCCCACACTGCTCCTAGAGGCTAATTTGCATATTACAAAAGTAAGAGTTGTGCAGTAAGGGGGGCATCAATAAACATAAAAATAGCACAGTTGGATTCCGCAGACATCAGCACATTGTTAATTTCAGACAGTTTAAGAGGGTTAATTCTGGTGACAGGAACCCTTTAAGTGCCATACACCCTCATAGATATTGGGGTTCTTTGCTGCATCACATATTCTGTGTGTTTCATTTCCATCATCTTACAGTTCTATTTATTGTTGCTGAGATACTTCTGTATAAAGACTCTACGATAAGCTCTCATAACACCGAGCTATACATGTGCGGCGAATCCAGCGCTCGAATGGAGCAGTGTCGCAGTTCCCTGGATGGGAGCACTGCTGTGCAGGAGAAAGGCCAAGACCAGTGATGGTCAGTTTGCAGTGTTCGCCAATGAACACATGCAGGCTGCCATCTTGACTCACCCGTCCGGCGATGCACAGGTAAGCCCTTACCTGTGCCTGTGCCGGGAGCCGGTCTGATATCAAATCCGGTCACCGGGAGCAGGCAGTTCCGAGAACAGCCCGATGAAGGCCCCCGGCGACGGTTCTCGGAACTGCCTGCTCCCGGTGACCACATTTGATTTCAGACCGGCAGAGGCAAAGGTAAGGGCTGACCTGTGCATCGCCGGACGGGTGAGTCAAGATGGCAGTCCGCATGTGTTCGTTGGCGTACACTGCGAACTGACCATCACTGGCCAAGACCACCCTGGGCCCTTCATTCTCATGGTCATCAGGATCCTAGAGGTCAGATATGCCCTAACATTAAAGAGATTATCCCATGTTTAATGTAAAAATGAAAATCCAATATCATATAGTACAAGGCAATCTCTTTTTAACAAACTTAGAACCAGCCCTGCACCTCACATGGATCCAGAGATATCTCCATTCATTGTTCCAATTGTTCTGCTAGATTTATTTCAAGTTGGCAGTTCAGGAGGCATGCACTTTCTAAGGGGGCATGTCCTTTCTGCCACAGCTTCAAATCTAGTAAGTAAAGGGGGCACATTACTGATAATGAGGAGTGCAAAAATGGTTTAAATATAATAATACACTCCCAAAAAAGCCAGAGGGCTTAGAAAACAGCTTGTGGCAGTTCAAGGTTGAAACTGAGCATGTGCTTCCATCTCAGTGAGCAGGACCAAGAAATTAGAAAAAGAGCAAACAGCAGGTGGTGCTATACAGATACAAGCAGATACAAAAGTATTCAGCTCTAGGTGCTGGTTTGGAAAATGTAGAATAGTTTTTGTCGGACATCCCTTTAAGATGCGGCTAGCTCTTTACTGGTAACTACTGTAATGTTACATCTTCCCTCACTCAATATGAACATTTAGAGTGCCACCAAGTAGGAACCTTCTCCCAAAAAATATATATAAAATGATAAAATTGTTAATTGGATGTGCCATAACATTCTGATCGGGTGGTTCCCGATAAATAAGAAAACAGAAGCCCCTATGTCATTTCTCATGCACAGCAGCAATCACCTCCATCACTCTCCTGTGCAGGGGACTACAATACAAGCACATGGGACTGTGTTGTAGTTCCCTGCACAGTGGATGACTGAGAGCTTTGATGTGCAAAGAAATTAGTTTAATGAGCCACAATGCACAACTAATAGTACAGCCTTTAATACTGAGCATTGGCGGTGGCCCTGGCAGTTAGACACTCATCACAGAGGAAATATTTGCAAATCCAAACCCTAGCGAGATGCCTTCACATCTTCTAGTGGGAAAAACCCTTTTTAATAATAGATTTAGGTGTTTGGTTGTTTGTATTATATAGCAAAAACATGTAACACTATAGGAATCTAAACATCCAAAAAGGTTACGAGGCTAATAGCAAGAGTATTATCTTCTCTGAGGAAAATGTCACATCCCTATTACCATTCCCCGACATGTTATAATACAGCTATGACACCAAATATTAGCCGAGCATCTGATGCAGTCAGAATCTGAAAAGGGGGAATAAAATCCTGCCTATCACTTAAAGACCAGCGCTTTTACTATTTTAGTGTAAGAGCATCACATTCACAACAAATGCACCGATTTGCCCAGCAGCTAAATGATTAATATTTGATGGCATTTTAAGTGGTGCTCGCCATTACTATAGATGGCTACAACTACTGAGCCTTTATTGTGCTGTTTGTGGCAGAATAGTGATTTTAGGAGGTTGTTTTATACTCTGCTTTATTACCAGACTGCCTGTCACCCCCACCCCCCCCCCCCCCCCCAAAGCAACATACGGCCATCGACTTAGTGATGACAGCATTGCTCTTGTGTGCTTACTTATGCCGACATTTCTCTGTATATAAATTATTAACCCGCAAAACACTGGAGGCTCTTTGCTTGCTGACCTAGCAGCCACAGATGTCATAAAGCCCATTTGTAGATATACGAAAAATTATTGATTCAGCTTCAAGTAGTATATGTGTGTGTATGTATGTATATACTTATATATGTAAGTAAACAACCGCAGTAAACAATATCCATTCAAATGCGTGGTGTAAAATGCTCTTGCTGCAGCGTTTATTTAATATATATATATATATATATATATATATCTATAGTATATATACATCGTATGTGCAGGGGAGTAGCTAAAGGTTCACGGGCCCTGATTTCGCCCCCCTTCTCAGTGTTTTGTGGCAAGGGGCAGGGGTTTACTGCCCGAGGTAAATTGACCCCCCCCCCCCCTCATGCCACATTGTCAACCTATCCCCTATCCTCCAGCCATACTGTTAAAGGGGTTGTCCTCTTTTCACTATTGATGACCTATCCTAAAGATAGGTCTTTAATAGTAAAAGACGGACAGCCCTTTTAAAGACATACTTGGAAAACATTATATACAGTTCTACAAATCATACAGAATACAGCGCCACATTTGTACCTCTTACATCCAGTGACACCTCCTCTGATGTAGATAGTCTCTTTCCTCATCTTCTGCTTTCAGACCAGACCGCCATGATGATTTATTTCAGCCATCTCTCGTCTCTGCAGAGTTTGACAAACAGACATCTTAGTTTCCTACTTTTCCATCATCTTCCCACCTTCTAAACCCCCCACCCTGCCAGCCTCAATATTGTACTCTCTGTGCTCCCCAATACTATACTGCAGAAACACACAGATAGTGCCCCCTCCAACAATTATTGGCACGCAGTGCCCTAAAGAATAACTGCGCCCAGGAAATAGTGTCCAACACTAATAGTATAAATATAATGCCCCACAAAAATAATTGTCGTAAGCTGATACTGTGCAAGGGTGCCCCCCACAGTAATTCTGCTCCTTAAAGTCTCACCAATTGAAATAATTATCTGTAATAGTGCATAGTGTTAACAGTGCCCCCAATAGTAATAATGCCCCCATTGTGCCCATACTAGTAATCATGTTCCCCATAGCCCCCCAGTACTAATACTTCTCCTTGTAATGTGTGCCAATAGAAAAATACCCTCTAATGTGCACCAGTACAAAATACTCCCTACCTGTCAGATCAAACTCCCATATCAGACCCCCATAACAGATCCTCATATCAGACCCCCATATCAAACCTCTGATGAGACCCCCATCTCAGACCTCAGATCAGACCACCATATCAAACCTCTGATGAGACCCCCATCTCAGACCTCAGATCAGACCCCCTTTATACCGGTGTCAGACTACATGTTAGACCCCAGTTTCAGACCTCAGATCAGACCCCCATTAGACCTCCATGTCAGAAACCTCCATCTCAGATCAGACCCCCATTAAACCTCTCAGACCCCTATTAGACCTCCAGACCCCCATAGCAGACCTCAGACCAGACCCCTATTATATCTTTCAGACCCCCATTACGCCTCCAGACCCCCATATCAGACCTCAGACCAGACCCCCATATCAGACTCCAGACCAGAACCCCACCTCAGACCAGACTTTCATTACACCCGACCACCCCAAATATCAGACCTCAGATTAGACCCACCAATAAACCTCCATGTCAGACTCCCCCCAATATCAGACCTGAGATCAGACCCCCATTTGACCTCTCAGACCCCCCCATATTAGACCTCAGACTAGACCCCTATTAAACCTCTCAGACAAGACCCCCATTAGAGTTCTCAGACCCCCATTAGACCTCTCAGACCCCTATTAGACCTCCAGACCCCCATATCATACATCAGACCAGACCCCCATATCAGACCTCAGACCAGACCCCATTAGACCTCCAGACCCTCATATTAGACTCCAGACCAGATCCCCACCTCAGACCAGACCCCCATTAGACCTCTCAGACCCCCCATTAGACCTCCAGACCCTTGTATCAGACCAGATGCCCATTAGTCCTCCAGACCTCAGAACAGATCCCCATTAGACCTCCAGACCCCTATATCAGACCTCAAACCAGACCCCTATTAGACCTCTCACCCCCCCCCCCCCCATATAAAATCAGACTTGAAAAAAAATAATTACTTACCTCTAATGCTCTGCCACCATTCTCCTGGTCTGGCAGTCTCCACAGCTCTCTTGCTATTCTAGAGGCCCACGCTGCACTGTCACCTGACTGCCTGCAGCGTCAGGTCATAGTGTGCTCTTTACGTCTTGATGCTGTAGTCAGCCAGGACACAGCGGCGTGGGCCCAGAGAAGAGCAAGCAGGGAGGAGAGGTAAGTGCAGCGCTCACAACACTTCACTTCCCCGCCTCCTGCATACTAGTGAGCTCTACCATAATGGAAGCACTCACTAGTATTCCCTTTATAAGATGCATTGCACCTTATAAAGGGCAAAGTACAGAGCCACTGGCAAGAGGGGCCCTCTGGGCCCCCTGTCTTAGGGGCCCAGTCGCAACTGCGACTGCTGCGACCCCTATAGGTGCGCTATTGCATATGTGGATTTACAGTGCATAAAGACAACCCCAATTCCAAAAAAGTTGGGATGCTGTATAAAATTTAAATAAAAACAAACCGCTATGATTTGAAGATCTCATAGACCCATATTTTATTCCCAATAGATCATAAAACACATATCAGATGATAAAAATTATCATGATAAAAATCTAGTCATTTAGAACTTGATGGCAGCAACGTATCTCAAAAAAGTTTGGAGAGGGGCAACAAAAGGCTGGAAATGGTGAAATAGAAAAGATAAAGAAGATGCGGCACTCACCGAAAACTCTCTCTAGTCTATATACTAGGATACCGCAGGATTTGGGGGTGCAGTGCGTCCGCGATGTTTTGGAGAGTTATAAAAAAACGGCTAATTTTGTGGATTTTGTCACCGAAGCATTGCATTTTATTTTGACACATAATGCGTTCATGTTTAACAAAAAGTGGTTCATGCAACGATCAGGGACTGCGATGGGGACACCAGTGGCATGTACTTTTGCTAATTTTACTTGTAAATTGCATATTCAGCTGGTTTTTGGTATTGAGGTACTCCACGAATTCGTCAAACTGAACACATCGTCAATAAATCTAAGAAATGTCTTAAAATAGCATACAAAAGGGTTATCAACCGTAAATATACAGTAAATTTCTCTTCAAACACTGAAAGAAAACCTCTTTCTTTCAGTGTTTGAAGAGAAATATACTGTATATTTACGGTTGATAACCCTTTTGTATGCTATATTAAGACATTTCTTAGATTTATTGACGATGTGTTCATCGTATGGACGGGGACCGTAGTGCAGTTTGACGAATTCGTGGAGTACCTCAATACCAAAATCCAGCTGAATATGAAATTTACAAGTAAAATTAATTTTCAGGAGTTGGAGTTTCTGGATGTCAATGGGGAAATAAGAGGCGGTTCTATTCACACTAACATATATAGAAAACCGACCTCCACAAATTCACTACTACACTACGATTCCTTCCATCCACCTCATGTGAAATCGGCCATACCATATGGCCAATTTATGCGACTCAAAAGAATTGTGTCAGATCAGGGTGAGTTATTTTAGCAATCCAAAATTTTAAAGAAACGTTTCCTTCAACGTGGCTACCCGGATATGGTAATTGACATGGCGTATAGAAATGTATCCACCCCTCAAGAGGTTAACCCTAGATCCAAAGCAAGTGAAGATAGGGTGGTGTTCACATTTGATTATTCTCCTATGGCTCCAGCTATTAAGTGGACCATTCTTAATAATTGCCATATCTTGGTGCAAGATCATACTTTGAAAGATAAAACACAGTTTAACCCCTTTGTCAGCTTTAGGAGGAGTAAAACAATTAAAGATGTCATTGTGAGGAGTAATTTCCAAGAACCAGAACGAAATTGGTTAGAAAAGCGCCCACCTAAAAGGCAATTTTGCATGTGGTCATTGTTCCATATGTATAGAAAGAGATTTTTCAGGCTAGGAGGTACTGAGTGCGTGGTCAACCAATTTATTTCCTGTAAAACGCAGTTTGTAGTTTATGTAATTTTTTATCCCCGTGGGAGGCTTTACATTGGTAAAACCATCAGATGTTTATATATCTGATTTAGAGAACACAGGAGATCTATTGAGACTAGAATTGGAGCTACCTAGATTGATTGACCACGTACATGAAGCACATGGAGGAAATGACAGTGTTTTAAAATGTGCAGGGATTCAAGTTGTCCAGCCCCTAGCACGGGGTGGCGATAGAGGCCGTATCTTACTAGAAAGAAGCAGCCTGGATTATAAAAACTAGAGCCATAGGCCTTCTGGGGTTAAATGATAGAAACAACCTAGCAGTGTTTTTATAATGCCATTATTTGCTTGTCTTGTCTTTTTGTCTTGTAATTTTTTTAACACGTGTCATTCATTTAATCAGTGACGAGGGCGTGGAAGCATTTATTCCCCACGCCGACTTAGTCACTGATGGCTTGAGAAAGCGCAACAAGCGCGAAACGGCTGTTGCCTCTGAACTGTGCTGTGCCCGCATGCCGTTGATTTTTAAATGGAATAAAGCTGCAAAGAAAGTTTTAGGTGAGTGCCGCATCTTCTTTATTTTTTCTATTGCACCAGTTATATGCACCGCCGTCATTCACATTTGATTAATGCAGCACCTAACTAATCCGTACACTCACAGCAGTGCCGAACATACTTTCTATTTTTTGCTAAAAGGCTGGAAATGTAAGTGGTACTAATAAAGAATAGCTGGAGGAGCAATTTGCAATTGAGTTGCATAAATAGGTATAAAAAGAGCATGTTAGCGAGGCAGAGACTCTCAGGAGCAAAGATAGGCAGAGGTTCACCAATCTGCTAAAAACAAAATCTACAAACTGTGGAACAATTTCAGAATTTTTTTTGTCAACATAAAATTGTGAAGATGGGGAGCCAGTGAAGGGATTAGCAGAGGAGTAACAGGGTGAGAGGTGTATTAGTCTGGCAGCAGAGTTGAGCATAGATTGGAGGGGTGCGAGAGTGCTAGATGGAAGGCCACAGATGAGGATGTTGCAGTAGTCTAGGCGGGAGATGATAAGCGCGTGTGCAAGCATTTTCGCAGGCTCAAAGTTGAGGAAAGCACGGATGCGGGAGATGTTTTTGAGTTGGCAGATGGTGGCAAAATCCAAGATCAAGGTCACTCCAAGGCAGCAGACTTGGTTGACCGGGGAGCATGTGCAGCCATTGATCGTGATAGATAGGTCTGTTGGGGGAGTTGAGCAAGATGGAGTAAAGATGATGAATTCTGTTTTATCTATGTTAAGTTTTAGAAAGCGAGAGGAGAAGAAGGAGGATATGGAAGATAGGCATTGTGGAATGTTCTGCGGACACAAGAGGAGAGGGACCATCCAGCTTGTTATCTGCATACAGCTAAAAAGCCTGCATCTCTGATGGTATGGGGGGCATTAGTGTCTATTGTGTGGGTAGCTTACACATCTGGAAAGGAACTATCAATGATGAACAGTGTATAGAGGTTTTAGAACAACATATGCTGCATCCATCACAACAGCATAGCTTAACAGAAGAGGAGTCTAGGAGCTGAACTGGCCGTCTGCATCCAGACCTTTCACCAATAGAAGATATTTGGCGCCTCATGAAACAAAAAATCTGGCAAAGAAGACCCAGGACTGTTGAGCAGCTGGAATCTTACATCATACAAGAATGGGACAACATTCCTCTCCCAAAACTCCAGAAATTGGTCTCCTCACTTCCCAGATGTTTGCAGACTGTTGGTAAAAGAAGTAGTGATGCTACACAATGGTAGACAGGGCCCTGTCCCAATTTTATTTTTTTTATGTGTTGCTGCCATCAAATTCTAAAGTCAAAAGTATGAGATTTTGTGTCAACAGCTATTGATTTCAATAGTTCCAGATTCCAAAAAAACTATATGTAGGCTGACCGGGAATTTTTATTTCCATCCATTTGCCCCTTATGCAGCAGTTACACAAATCTACGGCATTGCTGCAGCAAAATTTTTTTTTTTTAAAAGTATACTTTTATGCTTAAATTTCTTTAAGCAAAGTTATTTCAAAGTTGTTTTTAAAGAATAATGAATATCATAAGTAATATAAAAAATAAAAATCAATATTGTATATAATAATAAAGATATTGTATAGTACACGACAACCTATTTCTAACAAACTTTGAACCAGCGCTGTACCTCACATGGATCCAGAGATCTCCCCCTTCATTGCCGCAATTGCTCTGCTAGATTTATTTCAAGCTGGTTGCTCCAGGGGAGGGCGCTTTTTCAGGTGGTTGTCCTTTCTGCTGCAACTGGTGGCAATTGAAGGAAAAAACTGAGCATGTATGTCAACCTCAGTGAGCTGGACAAAGAATTTAGAAAAGGGGAAAACAGCAGTTGGCGCTATACAAATAGGTTTCAATGAATAAAGTAACTCAGTGACTATACTACACTTTTTAATTACATGCAATTACAGAAGTATTCAGATCCAGGTGCTGGTTTGTAAAATGTAGAATATTTTTCATTGGACAACCTTTTTAATACTTAGTTATAGAAAAGTCTAGAAAACTTTTTCCCATATATTTAATATTGGCTTTTATATGAGGCATGAGGGCCTAATCCCCAGGATCTGCACTGATCAGCAGAGCAAAGAGGCCACGACCCCTTCATAGTGGCACTGCTTGTTACCGCTGCGTGGCCTTGTTTACGTGTATGTGCAGAGCTGCAGTGTTTTCATTCTGCTAATCTATATATTACTTATTTGGACTTTTGTTGTGTGTGGGTGTTTTTTTTACCTTTTTTTTCCGCTTCTCTTTCCTTTTGTATTGGCGTCGATGCTATGTAAATGGCAATAGGCGTGGAAATCAATAACTTACAGAGGAGAATAGCATTGCCGCAGTGAAATTGAATCAAAAATACAAGTGCGTTCATTTCTTAAAAAGAGGGGAAAAAATGAATTGAATTTGGAAACAAATCTTGGGTAGGGTAAAAAGACATGATTTGCTTTAACAGATACACATAACTATGTGATTTATCCTCCCTCCTTTCTTGCCGGTATACAGTATACACTGCAGGTAATGTTAAATTTATACATGAAATTTGAGGCAGGCTTTATTAGATACCACATTCAAATTGAGTTAGCTTTTTTCCCCTCCATATTTCCTTCTAGAAGGTATTGCATTGACTGTATGATATTGTTTTAAATTATACATGATGATACTATGCAAAATAGGAGCGGGATGTCAGCCCTGAGCCTACAATTACTTTACATTGGTAGTAAATATCTAAATGTGCGCTGCTAAATCACATTGGACGTGACAGGTAACCAGCAATAAAATACAGTCTTCCTTTTGTCAACTGACTGTCCGAGGTTTGCCCAACTCAGATTATACACAGGCTGTCAGGCTGCCGTGCTGGGGATGTTGACAGCTATGTTCACGTTCTCACCTCATATGTTATTAAATATGAAAACTGCTCTGCCCATTATTGCTGCAAAATGACAGGTTGTGGCGGGAAGGAAGGAGGCAAACAGATACCAAAGAGACAGCAAAACTTCTCAGACAGTTTGCTGGTAACTTACTTTTCTGCTGGTATTTTGTCTTATTTTTATCTTCCATTTTAACCAAAGTTGACAGCATGACGGGAGCCAAAAGTGCAGCGTTACCATGTAATGCTTAATTATCCTCCTGACAACCGAATAGAAATTCTATCTATCAATTATCTACAGACAAGTCCATAAATATTGGGACATCGACACAATTCTAACATTTTTGGCTCTATACACCACCACAATGGATTTGAATCGAAACGAAACTGCAGACTGTCAGCTTTAATTTGAGGGTATTTACATCCAAATCAGGTGAACGGTGTAGGAATTACAACAGTTTGCATATGTGCCTCCCACTTGTTAAGGAACCAAAAGTAATGGGACAGAATAATAATCATAAATCAAACTTTCACTTTTTAATACTTGGTTGCAAATCCTTTGCAGTCAATTACAGCCTGAAGTCTGGAACGCATAGACATCACCAGACGCTGGGTTTCATCCCTGGTGATGCTCTGCCAGGCCTCTACTGCAACTGTCTTCAGTTCCTGCTTGTTCTTGGGGCATTTTACCTTCAGTTTTGTCTTCAGCAAGTGAAATGCATGCTCAATCGGATTCAGGTCAGGTGACTGACTTGGCCATTGCATAACATTCTACTTCTTTCCCTTAAACTCTTTGGTTGCTTTTGCAGTATGCTTTGGGTCATTGTCCATCTGCACTGTGAAGCGCCGTCCAATGAGTTCTGAAGCATTTGGCTGAATATGGGCAGATAATATTGCCCGAAACACTTCAGAATTCATCCTGCTGCTTTTATAAGCTGTCACATCATCAATAAATACAAGAGAACCAGTTCCATTGGGTGCCATACATGCCCACGCCATGACACTACCACCACCATACTTCACTGATGAGGTGGTATGCTTAGGATCATGAGCAGTTCCTTTCCTTCTCCATTCTCTTCTCTTTCCATCACTCTGGTACAAGTTGATCTTGGTCTCATCTGTCCATAGGATGTTGTACCAGAACTGTGAAGGCTTTTTTAGATGTCGTTTGGCAAACTCTAATCTGGCCTTCCTGTTTTTGAGGCTCACCAATGGTTTACATCTTGTGGTGAACCCTCTGTATTCATTCTGGTGAAGTCTTCTCTTAATTGTTGACTTTGACACACATACACCTACCTCCTAGAGAGTGTTCTTGATCTGGCCAACTGTTGTGAAGGGTGTTTTCTTCACCAGGGAAAGAATTCTTTGGTCATCCACCACAGTTGTTTTCCGTGGTCTTCCGGGTCTTTTGGTGTTGTTGAGCTCACCGGTGCATTCCTTCTTTTTAAGAATGTTCCAAACAGTTGTTTTGGCCACCCCTAATATTTTTGCTATCTCTCTGATGGGTTTGTTTTGTTTTTTCAGCCTAATGATGGCTTGCTTCACTGATAGTGACAGCTCTTTGGAACTTATCTTGAGAGTTGACAGCAACAGATTCCAAATGCAAACAGCACACTTGAAATGAACTCTGGACCTTTTATCTGCTCATTGTAATTGGGATAATGAGGGAATAACGCACACCTGGCCATGGAACAGCTGAGAAGCCAATTTTCCCATTACTTTTGGTTCCTTAACAAGTGGTAGGCACATATGCCAACTGTTGTAATTCCTATACGGTTCACCTGATTTGGATATAAATACCCTCAAATTAAAGCTGACAGTCTGCAGTTAAAGCACATCTTGTTCGTTTGGGTTCAAATCTATTGTGGTGGTGTATAGAGCTAAAAATTTTAGAATTGTGTCAATGTCCCAATATTTATGAACCTGACTGTACTGTATAATTATCTATCTATTTATCGTCATCATCATCTATCAATCTCATTTCTGTCCCATATTAATCTTTCTCTTATCTGTCATATTTATCTATCTATCTCATATCTTTCTCTCTGTCTGTCCCATATACACTCACCTAAAGAATTATTAGGAACACCATACTAATACGGTGTAGGACCCCCTTTTGCCTTCAGAACTGCCTTAATTCTACGTGGCATTGATTCCTCAAGGTGCTGATAGCATTCTTTAGAAATGTTGGCCCATATTGATAGGATAGCATCTTGCAGTTGATGGAGATTTGAGGGATGCACATCCAGGGCACGAAGCTCCCGTTCCACCACATCCCAAAGATGCTCTATTGGGTTGAGATCTGGTGACTGTGGGGGCCATTTTAGTACAGTGAACTCATTGTCATGTTCAAGAAACCAATTTGAAATGATTCGAGCTTTGTGACATGGTGCATTATCCTGCTGGAAGTAGCCATCAGAGGATGGATACATGTTCTCATTCTGTTTACGCCAAATTCGGACTCTACCATTTGAATGTCTCAACAGAAATCGAGACTCATCAGACCAGGCAACATTTTTCCAGTCTTCAACAGTCCAATTTTGGTGAGCTCGTGCAAATTGTAGCCTCCTTTTTCCTATTTGTAGTGGAAATGAGTGGTACCCGGTGGGGTCTTCTGCTGTTGTAGCCCATCCGCCTCAAGGTTGTGCGTGTTGTGGCTTCACAAATGCTTTGCTGCATACCTCGGTTGTAACGAGTGGTTATTTCAGTCAACGTTGCTCTTCTATCAGCTTGAATCAGTCGGCCCATTCTCCTCTGACCTCTAGCATCCACAAGGCATTTTCGCCCACAGGACTGCCACATACTGGATGTTTTTCCCTTTTCACACCATTCTTTGTAAACCCTAGAAATGGTTGTGCGTGAAAATCCCAGTAACTGAGCAGATTGTGAAATACTCAGACCGGCCCGTCTGGCACCAACAACCATGCCACGCTCAAAATTGCTTAAATCACCTTTCTTTCCCATTCTGACATTCAGTTTGGAGTTCAGGAGATTGTCTTGACCAGGATCACCCCCCTAAATGCATTGAAGCAACTGCCATGTGATTGGTTGACTAGATAATTGCATTAATGAGAAATGGAACAGGTGTTCCTAATAATTCTTTAGGTGAGTGTATATTAACCAATCTATATAGCCATATCTTTCTCTTGTATTTCATTTATCTATCAATAGATAAATAGAAAGTCTGTGAGTAAGACTGAAATGTCACATATAGTCCAAACCCTTCTTTGTGGGCCATATTGGGGGACGTGGACATCGTAGAGTAGATAGACAGCTGCTCTGTAAGAACTGGACTGTGCAATGCAAGGGTATTTATGACCAGAAGAAGCCTCCCTTAATATGCATTAGAGAATCCAATCTTCCTCTCACGTTCTGCTTACAAGAGTCCTATAATGTCAACCTATAGTAACCCTAAACTGGAATATGATATCCACATTTCCTTCACACAACACCACCCTTGTTTTCGTGACATACATCACTCTTCCATTGGAGGTATACTCGTTGACAAAAACTCACTAAGGCCTCTTTCACACTTGCGTTGTCCGGATCCGGCGTGTACTCCACTTGCCGGAATTACACTCCGGATCCGGAAAAACGCAAGTGTACTGAAAGCATTTGAAGACGGAGCCGTCTTCCAAATGCTTTCAGTGTTACTATGGCACCCAGGACGCTATTAAAGTCCTGGTTGCCATAGTAGTAGTGGGGAGCGGGGGAGCGGTATACTTACAGTCCGTGCGGCTCCCCGGGCGCTCCAGAATGACGTCAGAGCGCCCCATGCGCATGGATGACGTGATCCATGTGATCACATGATCCATGAGCTTGGGGCGCCCTGACGTCACTCTGGAGCGCCCGGGGAGCCGCACGGACGGTAAGTACACTGCTCCCCGCTCCCCACTACACTTTACCATGGCTGCCAGGACTTTAGCGTCCCGGCAGCCATGGTAACCACTCTGAAAAAGCTAAATGTCGGATGCGGCAATGCGCCGAAACGACGTTTAGCTTAAGGCCGGATCCGGATCAATGCCTTTCAATGGGCATTAATTCCGGATCCGGCCTTGCGGCAAGTGTTCCGGATTTTTGGCCGGAGCAAAAAGCGCAGCATGCTGCGGTATTTTCTCCGGCCAAAAAACGTTCCGTTCCGGAACTGAAGACATCCTGATGCATCCTGAACGGATTTCTCTCCATTCAGAATGCATTAGGATAATCCTGATCAGGATTCTTCCGGCATAGAGCCCCGACGACGGAACTCTATGCCGGAAGACAATAACGCAGGTGTGAAAGAGCCCTAAGAAGGAGTTGTTGGAATTTAATGAAACTTTCTATATGTGAATGTAATGATGATATATGTAAGTGATTACAATATTAGAGCCGAGGGATATGTTTATTGGGGAAAATTGTACAATTGAAAGGAGGCTCTAGGACTCTTTTGGGCTTCCTCTAGCCTAGGTACAAGATAAGAAATGGCCTCTAGTCTGGATACAAGATGAGATACGGGCTCTAGCCTGGATACAAGATAAGATACAGCCTCTAGCCTGGATACAAGATGAGATACCACCTCTAGCCTGGATACCAGATGAGATAAGGCCTCTAGTCTAGATACAAGATGACATACGGCCTCTAGCTTGGATATAAGATAAGATACAGTTGGGCATGGAGGCATGCAGGTTATGCATGGTGTCCTGTGGCACATTTGCTCACATATGTTGCAGTTGGCCCTGTAGATCCTGCACACTCATAGGTTTACAAATCTGACCTCCGAGCTGGTTCCATAAATGCTCGATTGGTGATAAATCTGGTGACTGGGCAAGTGTTGGAATCTAGAGGAGGCATTCCTCGGAAACCCTTGCTGTGTGTGTGCGAGCATTATCCTGCTGTCATGAGAGGCACACGTGTCTGCCGGATGTCCTGCACATATAGCTGAGCTGTTAGTGTGCCTCGTATCACTACTAGGGGTGACTGACTGTCGTATGTGATGGCTCCCCAGATCATCACAGCAACAGCTGGGGCAGTGTGTTACTCTATAGCAAAAGCAGGGTTGAAGGGTTCACCTCAAGGCCTTCTTACTCCATAATTGTGGGATCCCAAATGGAACGCAGATTCACTGGTAAAGATTATACTGTATGTTTTCAGTCCAGAGAAGTTTCCAGGTTTCTTGTTCATGACACCAGTGGCTGGCTGTCAGTGGCAGGACAAGTGATCGACACCATGACACCATATTTCCTTCTGCTGGGTGTCTGGAAATGGTCTGGGCAGAGACAGGGGTGTGGAATTAAGATGTCACCTGTGTCTGGATGGTGGACAATGAAACTGTGTGAGATGCTCATGATTGTTAGTAGATCAAATGATCCTCTCTACTGGTGGACTGTCTGGGGCCTTTTGAATGTTTGTACATGTCCTCTTGTAATCACTGTTTCCAACACCCCTTAACAGCTAGATTAGAATGGCCAAGATTGTGGGGAATTCGTAGAAAGGACATCCTACTTCAATCAGTCTAATCATGCTTACACTCTCAAGGTCTGTCATCTGGCCAAAATGTCTTCCAACATATCATAGAGGCATGTCTAGCAATCAATGATCTCTCACCAAGAGGTACACTACCATAAGTAGCCTCTAAGAACAGAGCAGCAGAAGCACTAGTACGCACTCCTGTATCTAATCAGACCACACTTGTAATCATTTACATATCTGCCTGAGACATAACTGCATGCCCAGTTTTACAGCAATCCCAAGTTTCTGAGTGCTTTATTTTATTTCGTTTTTTTGTCAATGAATGTACCGTATATGCCGGGAAATCCTCACAGTGTATTCTTTAAATGGAAGACTGACACATAATGTGAACAGTGCCCAAGCTAAAGGTTTAACGTCTTAATAAAGGGCATTAGACATCCCATTAGTATATATTGTATAAAATATTACGCTGTCGGAAGGCAATGTGTCAAGCGCAACTTAGCAGATCTATACTTCACCACAGGTTACAGTTCAACTGGTATCTAAATATTTGTAGTCAAATTACAATTCCCAGTCACTGTCCATTGACGTAACACAAATATTTCGACACAATTAGCCATAGCAAAGGCACGAAAAACAAATAATCCACATTTAGGTTTAATTTTCACAAAATCTCATTGTGAACTCGCTTGAAAGGGACACTGTTTGAACAAATAATCTCTTCAGACCCTCTACGGGAATCTTTTTAATTTGCCGACAGACCGTTTGTGCAGCGCCAAGAAAATTGTATATTGTGTTATCAGAAACCTAAATAAACTTCTTAATACATCGGCTGCCGAGTGGCACCTGAAGATTATTTTTAGGTGGCAGGCTCTGACCATAGGTTTGCTGACATTTCTAGAAACAGCGTAACAATACAGATCCAGACCACTTCCCTTCTTTTTTTTTCTTTATTTCCTCTAATCCAATTAGATACTCTCTGTTCATTGCTATGTAATGACGCACGGCCCTGTTAAGGTTTTAATTTTTTTTACATTTCCATTAATACCTGCTTTTCGGGAAGTTGTCACTCCGTTTAGAAGATCTTCATTCCGGATGGCCTATTGGGGCTTGCAGGATCCGGGATGCCTGTATTTAATAAATTCGACTCTCAAGTAGTCATTTTTGTAAATAATTAGCTTCAGTGGAAGAATAAGTTGGCATATTGCATGCATCTAATGTCGCAAATGTACACACAGCAAACTTCCTATTAATCAACAGTCAAGCAATGTAAGTTGGGTCTCATACATAATGAATTGTGTTTAAACCTCAAGGGTTTCATTGATAGAAAAATAACAGAAAACACAAGTGCAGTAAGCTTTTGAATAAAATTTAACTAGATTGCTCTGCATCCTGTAATTGTTTTGGAATCACTGGGGAGTGGATAATTTATCTGCAGTTTGGGTCTTTTTTTCCCCTCTCTCTTTCTTCATCTATCACAGGGAGAAGGCTGTTTTAATGATATGTTAAGGTGTTGATAAAAAGTGACTTCTATAATTTTGACATTGTTGACTGTAATACGCCATCTCGAAACGTTATTAATAAAACATCTGAAATTGTAGCCCATGCAAAGATTGAAAGGATAGAGATGTAAATTTGCACGCCCTAAATCATTGAAATGTTTGTCAACTGCCGCCGTTGCCTCGTGTTTTTGCTTACGAGTAGCCTCGGCAAAAGTGTTTGTAACCCGGCGGGAGAGAACGGAAAAAGTTAGATGATTACATTAAATGAAATGGTCGTGCTTAATGGGTTCTTCTTCATTACATCAATTAACCTGCTGATGTAAAGGAGCAGAGGTTGAGGCAGAGAGGTTACACTATGTGAAATAAATTGATGGTGCTCTTTCTTTTGTAACCTGTTTAAAATATGTCAGAGACGTTGCCTTGTCACATTGATTTTTTTCTTTTTTCTTCTTGGTATCTTGAGGTTCTTCAGGGAATATCTTTAGGACTGAGTTCAAGGTCTTGGCCAGAGCATTAAAAACTTTCCGCAATTTCATAGATCATTTGTGCAACCTCAGTATTTTCCAGACAGTGGTCATGATGGAAGTGGCACGCTGCGGATCAAATTAGCGGAATAAAATGTTTTGTCTTGGTTGGCTGGTAGGGAGATTGGTTGTGCAGGGACTGAGATGAGCATTATTTTGACTGGCCTATTATTTATTTGAAATGGATTAAAAAAAATATACAGTCCATTATGTAATGCAACTCAGCATGGATCATTTCCACCACCTAACCTAGGCCATATTAGGTTTCCCCCATGCCACCTCTAAAAGAGCAATTTCAGCAGACCTCATTCCCACCACCTAACATAGCCCATATCTGTTTGCCCCATGACACCTCTAAAAGAGCAACTCGAGAGGATATCATTCCCACCACCTAACCTATCCCATATCTGTTTGTCCTCATGCAACTACTACCAGAGCAACTCCAGCAGGTATCATTCCCACCACCTAACCTAGCCCATATCTGTTTGCCCCATGCCACCTCTACCAGAGTATCTCCAGCAGACATCATTCTTTCCTCCTAACCTAGCCCATGACGCACTATGCTGCCTCTAACTTATTTTTTAGAAAGTGAATAGAAAATGTACACCATCTTAATTGTAGAATTCCCTGTAGCCAGGAGCTTTGAAAACTTAAAAAAAGACCAATAAAGACTTACACAGGTGCCACATAATTAACATTGGCCAGATAGCATTATAGTTGGTACAGAGCCTGAAGATACCAAGAACCCTCATCTACAAAAAAAAACATAAGGGGTCATTTATAATGTGAAGTACGCCACTTTTGGTATACTTTTGTCGCAGATTCAGTCGTAAGGGGGATTTGTGGCCAAATCTGCGACTTTTCTCGGCTCATACCACTTTTCCCAGGTGGTGGAAAATGGGGCATGGTGGGGGCCGACGGGCCAGCCCATCTCATTTATCATTTTTTTATGCCTGCTAGTGCCTATGTTACACTGATGAGCAAAAGGGTAACAATGTTTTAAACTTTTGACCTTCAGGCTTCATAACTCGCCATCCACTACAGCAGTGGTCAGCAACCTTTGGCACTCCAGCAGCTGTAAAACTACAACTCCGACCATGCACACTTGCTTGACTGCTTTTTTTTACAGTCAAGCAAGTTGTAGTTTCAGAACAGCTGGAGTGCCGGAGGTTGCTGATCTCTGCTATAGTGGATGGTGAGATATAGAGCCTGAAAGTCAAAAATTCAAAACATTGTTACCCTTTTGCTCGTCAGTGTATCTAGAGGCGCCTGCCTCACTTAGGTGCATCAAGCCCAGTGGACTTGGACTAAGACCAGCGTCTAAATCACCAGTAAATGTCCCCCATATTTTCTAAATACCACATGGTACTGTACCTGGGGGCCTTTGAATTTGTGTATGTATCATCTCTGGATGATATAGTTGTATAAATCAATCAAAGTGGTTAGGATGTTGAAGATCCACAGGTGCAAGACTGAGGCACAGGAGAGGCAAGAGGCTGTTCTCTGTGCAGCAGCACTCAAGTCACAAGCTGTTAAAAATGTGATTTCCCTGTATCTTGCATGTGCAAATCAGCTAACACAATATATGACAATAATAATGTTTATATGAGTTCTGCCATAATAGATTTCTAAAAATCCTGACTTTTATTCAAGCAAACAATGCATGACTTGGCTATTGATGCCATAAGGCCTTGAGTATGAAAGGTTCACACTGTAATACTACTGCATGTTATAGACTGGTCTCACAGAGAATCTCATTGGATTTTTCAGTGTCTATAAAATAATTCCATATATTTTTCATTTGAAACCTTCCAAACAGTTCTCATGATGATGCTGTGTTAAATTTCCATATAGTCATATTTAACAAGTGTGGCCTTT
This sequence comes from Bufo bufo, assembly GCF_905171765.1. Lineage (NCBI taxonomy): Eukaryota > Metazoa > Chordata > Amphibia > Anura > Bufonidae > Bufo > Bufo bufo. Next base: position 44,680,837 of record NC_053394.1, read on the forward strand.
TTTTTATTTTTTTTTATTCCCATGATCTTAAAATGCAACTTCACTTGACCAAGAAAAACATACCTATGCCTCTACGCTATTAGAAACATATTCAATGGTCATAAAACTATAGCTGTAAATAAGTCGGCATCGTTTCTCCCTGGGCGGTGTCAGTGCTTCTAAGCCAATATGTAGAAGAATGCCAAGACATTAAAACATTTAAATACATATTTTGTGGGAAATTCATGTTCTGTATTACATGCTGTTTTCCATGTCTTTAGAGTCTTTGTGATTGTATGCCATGTTTACTCTGGTCTGTGTTTCTTGTAAAGTTGTGGTAGATGTTTTATTACTTAGTAGAAAATGTATTTGTCTACTTCAAAATATAAAATCCATTTTTGTCTCCTTTTCCATCCACTCATGCATCCCTCTATATGCATTTGTCCTGCAAACAGACCACGAGACACCATCCATCCATCCCACTTGAGCAATTAGCTAAAGATGGTGTCTCATAGGGATATGCAGTAGATGTTTTACTAAAGAAAATAAATACCAGTATGTCTACTTTAAGACATGCAAATACCTTGATCTATCTCCTCTTCCAACTACCAACCTGTCCACACAAGTAGCCTTCCAAAACGAACCACCAACCTTTCAATCCTATAAACCATAACCCACTCAACAGATCAATTCATCTAAACCAGGGATGCCTAACCTGCGGATCTCCAGCTGTGGAAAAACTACAACTTCCAGAATGCCCGGACAGCATACAGCTATCAGCCTACCGCAGGGCATGTTGGGAGTTGTAGTTTTACAACATCTGGAGGGCTGCAGGTTGGGCATCCCTGAGCTAAACCAATATATTAAACTAACCATCCATCCAGACCCAATCATCTACCTGACCACCCACCTATCTATCATCCATGTTAAACTTGACGTAAATATTAAAATGAATGAAAATTTAAAATACACTTCAAAATTTAATTTATGTATTTTTACTCAATGTGGGTCTATTAAAGCAGGGGTCAACGACTTTTGGCACTCCAGCTGTGAAACTACACTTCCAAGCATGGTCCATTCACTTCCATTTGAGGTCTGAGAACAGACTAGCAAGTGTGCATGCTGGGAGTGATATTGTAACCGCAACTGGAGTGCCGGAGGTTGCCGATCCCTGTTCTAGAATTTTGGGATAATAAGGTCCATTTATCTTCGTTAATTTTTTATTAATACGTTAAAAGTAAAATGTGCCTAACGACCTCCAATCTACAGTATTAATTGTAAGCATGAGCGGAATTAAAGAAAGCAGAACTGAAGCTGAGCAACCAAAGTGGGCAACACTATTGGCACTGAAATTCAGCCAAACGCGTCGGTGCTGTCTTTGAAGTGTATTGCAACTAATTGTTTTGCGAGAAATCAATTTTGTTTCCCATCATGAAATAGTGCATTAAGCAAAAATGCTAACGTAGTTTCCAGCCTGAAGGTGTGTATTTCCTGTGGTTACTTTGGCTGCTTATTTGTGTACTGTTGGGTAGATGCCAGTAGTGTCTCGCCTGCTAATATTTAATATTCAGAAGTGTTGGTTGTTTGTTGAGAGCAAGTACAGTATCTTTATTTTTTATTATTTCACATGCTTGTCTCTTGATTATTTCCCTTATTTATGTGAGGGCACAACATGAATAAATTATGTATAGAAGCTTTTATTACGAAACTCATGGAGAGAATGACCAGGTAGCCAGTGCAAATTAGAAAAAAATATTGCTGATTTCTAATCTTCATCAACTTCTTTAAATGCATATGAACGCAGAACTATTGGGGCTGCAGAGATTACCAGCACACCCGGGCCCTATGGTTTTTAGGGCCCCCAATGGCCACTCTGTCATATATGTGGATACAACCCTTTAATATCCCTATATCCAGGCTTGGACTGGCCCACAGGGGTACAGAGGAATCCCCCGGTGGGCCCCTGAGCAAAGTGGGCCCCTAGTCTCCCACCCCCTGCACAAGTGGCACATAACACAGTAGACTTACTGCACTTCATACATATATTCAATGTACAGCACCTCAACCAGCCTATGTTCATATAAAAAACTTGTTAGATTATTTATTATATTTGAATGTATCTGTATGGTGGGCCCCCAAAATAAATTTTTACTGGTGGGCCCTAGGTAGCCCAGTCCAACACTGCCTATATCTGTATCTATTACCCCTGTACTGTGACATCACTGTGTTTATTATCCCTGTACTGTGACATCACTGTGTTTATTATCCCTGTACTGTGACATCACTGTGTTTGATATCCCTGTACTGTGACTTCACTGGGTTTATTATCCCTGTACTGTGACATCACTGTGTTTATTATATCTGTACTGTGACATCACTGTGTTTGATATCCCTGTACTGTGATATCACTGTGTTTATTATCCCTGTACTGTGACATCACTGTGTTTATTATCCCTGTACTGTGACATCACTATGTTTAATATCCCTGTACTGTGACATCACTGTGTTTATTATCCCTGTACTGTGACATCACAGTGTTTATTATCCCTATAGTGTGACATCACTGTGTTTATTATTTCTGTACTGTGATATCACTGTGTTTATTATCCCTGTACTGTGACATCACTGTGTTTGATATCCCTGTACTGTGACATCACTGGGTTTATTATCCCTGTACTGTGATATCACTGTGTTTATTATCCCTGTACTGTGATATCACTGTGTTTATTATCCCTGTACTGTGACATCACTGTGTTTGATATCCCTGTACTGTGACATAACTGGGTTTATTATCCCTGTACTGTGATATCACTGTGTTTATTATCCCTGTACTGTGACATCCCTTTGTTTATTATCTCTGTACTGTGATATCACTGTGTTTATTATCCCTGTACTGTGACATCACTGTGTTTGATATCCCTGTACTGTGACATCACTGTGTTTATTATCCCTGTACTGTGACATCACCGAGTTTATTATCTGTGTGCTGTGACATCACTGTGTTTATTATCCCTGTTCTGTGACATCACTGTGTTTATTATCCCTGTACTGTGACATCACTGTGTTTATCATCCTCATACTGTGACATCAGTGTGTTTATCATCCTCGTACTGTGACATCACTGTGTTTATTATCCCTATACTGTGACATCACTGTGTTTATTATCCCTGTAATGTGACATCACTGTGTTCATTATCCCTGTACTGTGACATCACTGTGTTTATATCCCTGTACTGTGACATCCCTGTGTTCGTTATCCCTGTACTGTGACATCACTGTGTTTATTATCCCTGTACTGTGACATCAATGTGTTTATTCTCCCTGTACTGTGACATCACTGTGTTTATTACCTCTGTGCTGTGACATCACTGTGTTTATTACCTCTGTACTGTGACATCACTGTGTTTATTATCCCTGCACTGTGACATCACTGTGTTTATTATCCCTGTACTGTGACATCACTGTGTTTGTTATCCCTGTACTGTGACATAACTGTGTTTATTCTCCCTGTACTGTGACATCGCTGTATTTATTCTCCCTGTACTGTGACATCGCTGTATTTATTATCCCTGTACTGTGACATCACTGTGTTTATTATCCCTGTACTGTGACATCACCGAGTTTATTATCTGTGTACTGTGACATCACTGTGTTTATTATACCTGTACTGTGACATCACTGTGTTTATTATCCCTGTACTGTGACATCACTGTGTTTGTTATCCCTGTACTGTGACATCACTGTGTTTATTAGCCCTGTACTGTGACATCACTGTGTTTATTATCCATGTACTGTGACATCACTGTGTTTATTATTCCTGTACTGTGACATTGCTGTATTTATTATCCCTGTACTGTGACATCACTGTGTTTATTATCCCTGTACTGTGACATCACTGTGTTTATTATCCCTGCACTGTGACATCACTGTGTTTATTATCCCTGTACTGTGACATCACTGTGTTTGTTATCCCTGTACTGTGACATAACTGTGTTTATTAGCCCTGTACTGTGACATCACTGTGTTTATTATTCCTGCACTGTGACATCACTGTGTTTATTATCCCTGTACTGTGACATCACTGTGTTTGTTATCCCTGTACTGTGACATCACTGTGTTTATTAGCCCTGTACTGCGACATCACTGTGTTTATTATCCATGTACTGTGACATCACTGTGTTTATTATTCCTATACTGTGACATCACTGTGTTTATTATCCCTGTACTGTGACATCACTGTGTTGATTTTCCCTGTACGGTGACATCACTGTGTTTATTATATCTGTACTGTGACATCACTGTGGTTATTATCCCTGTACTGTGACATCACAGTGTTTATTATCTCTGCACTGTGACATCACTGTGTTTATTATCTCTGTATGGTGACATCACTGTGTTTATTATCCCTGTACTGTGACATCACTGTGTTTATTATCCCTGTACTATGACATCACTGTGTTTATTATCCCTGTACTGTGACATCACTGTGTTTATTATCCCTGTACTATGACATCACTGTGTTTATTATCCCTGTACTGTGACATCACTGTGTTTATTATCCCTGTACTGTGACATCACTGTGTTGATTCTCCCTGTACGGTGACATCACTGTTTATTATCTCTGCACTGTGACATCACTGTGTTTATTACCCCTGTATGGTGACATCACTGTGTTTATTATCTCTGTACTGTGAGATCACAGTGTTTATTATCTCTACACTGTGACATCACTGTTTTTATTACCCCTGTATGGTGACATCACTGTGTTTGATATCCCTGCACTGTGACATCACTGTGTTTATTATCCCTGTACTATGACATCACTGTGTTTATTAACTCTGTACTATGACATCACTGTGTTTATTATCCCTGTACTGTGACATCACTGTGTTTATTATCCCTGTACTGTGAAATCACTGTGTTTATTAACCCTGTACTATGACATCACTGTGTTTATTATCCCTGTACTGTGACATCACTGTGTTTATTATCCCTGTACTATGACATCACTGTGTTTATTATCCCTGTACTGTGACATCACTGTGTTTATTATCCCTGTAATGTGGCATCACTGTGTTTATTATCCCTGTACTGTGAGATCACTGTGTTTATTCTCCCTGTACGGTGACATCACTGTTTATTATCCCTGTACGGTGACATCACTGTTTATTATGTCTGTACTGTGAGATTACTTTGTTTATTATCCCTTTACACACACTTGTTTGTCCTTTTTTGCAGTACCTGCTTCAGCCTGCAGGTGTTGCATTACCTAAAGCCAAACCTAATAGCACAAGTCAGAACAGACTAAAAGGATACAGGCAGACAAGTACTGCAGAGACTGTGACTCTGTCTGAGATCATGCAGGGCCAGCCGGTTAATGCCCAGTATATCATTTTAAAGGCCAGCTAGATTTGCAAGTCTGCGCAGCACAAACATTTTGGGATCTAATTCTCTGTAGAAGCAGCCAATTAAATATGTTAATGAAGCTGGATGTTCTGTTTCATGGTGGCAGCATGGCCAAAAGAAAACCTCTATGGAGCTCACGCTTCTGTCTCTATACAGAACGACGGGAAATTCCAAATACCGAATAAGGTCACTCAGGGAAAAAAAAATGCTGCAACATGGTGTTTATAGGTAAACAAACAAGTGCTGAAAGTACCGTAGCTATGATACACAGAAGATGAAGCAAATGTATATCCAATTTAGATCATACAAATGATGGTGATTCTGCTATGAAATAGTAATATACAGCTCAATTCTTAAAGCGGAATCTGCATAAAATCTGTGTCTTAGGTTTCAGTAGATCTCATTCATTTTTAATGGCTAGTGATAAGTTCGGTACTGTTCCCATAGTGACTAAGCAAGCCAGTTCCCTCATTTTAAAGACAGAAATATGGATATAAATGTTTTTATTTTAATTTTTATTAATTTCATAGAGTTGGACTGCTTGTATCCTTGCAAAATAGATTGGATGAGCGTTAACGGCTATGCTCACTTTTGAAGCCATTTTTTTGTATTGTTCGAATGCTTCTAATATAAAAACCAAAGCAATTTTCCAAATAGTCTTGTTTTCAATTATCCTTGTATTTTGTGTATGTAACTCCTGGGTAGACAATGGTGTCACCATGGTAACAGACTACAAACAAACCATGTGTGGTCTGATCCTGCAGTCTCTTGTTTCACCCATTTACCCATTGTTTACTAACCTACAAACAGTACAAGATGAAGCAGAGGTAGTAGAGTAACAACTGTGGGGTCAGTCCACACATGTGATTGTTTATAGTCTGTAACCATGGAGATATAGAGGTCTGTATAGGAGCTGTATACACTAGTTTAAATGTTACCTATTTTAATAATCCTATTGCTCCATGTTGTATTTTAGAAATAAATATTGGTCGACGTAGACTTCCCACTTTACCCACTGAATAATAGTGTATATTTCATGAGTGTGTTTTTAGTGTACTGATTGCAGTGCTATTTTCATGGTTCTACAGAGCACCTTAAGGTAAATGGGCATACAGTACAGACCAAAAGTTTGGACACACCTTCTCATTCAAAGAGTTTTCTTTATTTTTATGACTATGAAGGCATCAAAACTATGAATTAACACATGTGGAATTATATACATAACAAACAAGTGTGAAACAACAGAAAATATGTCATATTCTAGGTTCTTCAAAGTAGCCACCTTTTGCTTTGATTACTGCTTTGCACACTCTTGGCATTCTCTTGATGAGCTTCAAGAGGTAGTCCCCTGAAATGGTCTTCCAACAGTCTTGAAGGAGTTCCCAGAGATGCTTAGCACTTGTTGGCCCTTTTGCCTTCACTCTGCGGTCCAGCTCACCCCAAACCATCTCGATTGGGTTCAGGTCCGGTGACTGTGGAGGCCAGGTCATCTGGCGCAGCACCCCATCACTCTCCTTCATGGTCAAAAAGCCCTTACTTTCAAAGTTTTCCCAATTTCTCGGCTGACTGACTGACCTTCATTTTTTAAAGTAATGATGGCCACTCGTTTTTCTTTACTTAGCTGCTTTTTTCTTGCCATAATACAAATTCTAACAGTCTATTCAGTAGGACTATCAGCTGTGTATCCACCTGACTTCTCCTCAACGCAACTGATGGTCCCAACCCCATTTATAAGGCAAGAAATCCCACTTATTAAACCTGACAGGGCACACCTGTGAAGTGAAAACCATTTCAGGGGACTACCTCTTGAAGCTCATCAAGAGAATGCCAAGAGTGTGCAAAGCAGTAATCAAAGCAAAAGGTGGCTACTTTGAAGAACCTAGAATATGACATATTTTCAGTTGTTTCACACTTGTTTATTATGTATATAATTCCACATGGGTTAATTCATAGTTTTGATGCCTTCAGTGTGAATCTACAATTTTCATAGTCATGAAAATAAAGAAAACTCTTTGAATGAGAAGGTGTGTCCAAACTTTTGGTCTGTACTGTATGTAGTGCTCTTCTAGGAACCCATTTGACCATTGAGCAGAGCCTGTGCTCGCTTGCCATCTACTCTAGGGTAGGGTCACAAACAGTACTTGGCTATTGAAGCCCCTTTTAGCCTGTGCCTACTAAATTACTTAAAGAGGACCTTTCACTAGAATAAAACATCTAAACTAACTATACAGACATGGAGAGCGGCGCCCAGGGATCTCTCTGCACTTACTGTTATACCTGGGCGCCGCTCCGTTCTCCCGGTATAGCCTCCGGTAACTTCATAGTTAGGCTCCACCCAGGGGAACCTGCCGGCGTCTCATTCTCCTATGCTGTAGCACTGGCCAATCGCAGCGCTTAGCTCATAGCCTGAGAGGCTTTTTTTTCTCTCAGGCTATGAGCTGAGAGCTGCGATTGGCCAGCGCTACAGCATGGGAGAATGAGACGCCGGCAGGTTCCCCTGGGTGGAGCCTAACTATGAAGATACTGGAGGCTATACCGGGCGAACGGAGCGGCGCCCAGGTATAATAGTAAGTGCAGGGAGATCCCTGGGCGCCGCTCTACGCGTCTGTATAGTTAGTTTAGATGTTTTATTCTAGTGAAAAGTCCTCTTTAATGAATTGTCTCATCTTGACAAACCTGTATATACAGAAGCTAGCCTGGTGATCGGTGGATCACCATGGCTTCTGCTCCAGAAACCACCTATTGTCTAACGTTCTCACTGGGGCCACACCTGTAAATATATTTCTGTTATATCAGCTGCTGAAGAACAAAGGTATTATTACAAGCCAACCTTTCAAAAGAGCAGAGGTTCATGTAAGACATACGGTAGATGGGCCAAGTCTTGTCTGCCAGCGTGAGAGCCAGTCTTGGTTGTCAGGTCTTTGCTGTGGGTCATAGAGAGAGGTTGACATCACGTTGTCATTGCATGTGCTACTACCTTTTAGTAGCTTGTAATTACGGTAACTACAAAGTATAAGACCGCATTCACATCTGCGGCAAGTTGATCCGGCTGTCTGTTGCGGTACAAATGCCGGCTGTCTAACAGACCAAAAACAATTGCATGGAACGGTTTTTATCTGAACCAAACCAGGCATTTATTCTGGAAGGAGGCCAGATCACCACCAGACCTCATATCAGTCAATGGGGATCCGGCAGTGAACTGTAGGACTCTACTGTAGATGTGAACGTGGCCTCAATCATAGTGGAAGAAAAACATTACATAATATATATTACATAAAATGTGCCTAGCAGATATATTATAGTATATAGTACTTCATGGAACATTATCTAATTAGATTATATTGTAGATCGTTCAGTTTCAACTTCCCATGTTGTAACTTTGTTCCCTGTCATTATTTTATAGTTTTAATGAAATATAGTAACTTTTAGTAGCAGTATTCCTTTTAATCCTAATCTGGTTAATCACTTCCTTTAATTCCAAACAGCCCGTGACTACACGTGTTACCAGAACGTAGACGTGTGTTTTCCATTGAGTTGGGTTTGTTTTGCTTGCTAATTTATTGCAGGAAAGTAACATAACATGGTTGGAAGGAAAACACATTAATGTTCTGTCGCTTGCAGGGCTGAGGATGCCTCGACGTCTTTCAAGGTATGCGAGGGCCCTGAGGAAATGATTGCACCGCTGAAACAGTGCACAGACTGTCTGCGAGCCTACTTCTGTGAGCCATCGCTGACGGAGAAATACACCGTACCTGCTTTCCACCATCCACTATTTCAGAAAGGTATCATTGTTTTGTCTTGATAGATACAGTATATCACTTGGCAGTGCCACCATGGTCCTTTTATACTCAGAAAACAGACAAATGCCTCGAGTGATGTAGTTACAAAGGTCTTAGTAATCTTCCAAGACCTTTATTGGTTTTGGCACACGTTGGAACAATTCTTGGCTCTTGATACCTTAACTTCCCTTTTGACTGTGCAAAAAAAAAATTATTATAATTCGAAAAAAATGGACAGGTCGTGGGTCCAAGTCAGTCGGTCTCTTGTTCTCAGGAACATTTTAGGATTTCACCATAGCACCTGTTGTGCATCATGAGGGTGTTCTTGTAGACCTGATTTAGGACACAAGGCGTAGACAATAAGTACAGCAGATATATTTGGTCTAGGGGGACCATTAGGGCATTTACCAAGGCCATAAGCCTCTCTGTCAAATGATTACACTGGTTAAAGTTTAAGTATATACCTGAAAAAAGGACAACTAAGGGAACGTTCTCATCTGCGGCATGCCTGATCCGGCACAAATGTCAGCTGGACAAAAATAATATGTTTCATTCAGACCCTGTATTTATGCTGGAAAGCATCCAGATCACCGTTGGACCCCATTATAGTCCATAGGGATCCAAAAGTGAAATGTAGAATATGGCAATACCGATTCCAGCGAAATCCGGCAGGCTGCTGTCTGCCGGAACAGCCTGCTGGATCCGTTGCCGTGTATGTGAATGACCCTTCTGAAATGTACTTTGTTAACCCAGCTCAAGTGTATGGCTATAGTGGATTTTAAGCGGCTCATGACTTTTACCAGAAGTGGTGTCACATGTCCATGTGCCACGTCCACATCAGTTTCATTGACTCGAGCTACGCTGCAGTACCACAGACAACCTGTGTGACGCTGTTTTAGAAGAAAGAAGCCATATTTTTCCCCCTAATGGTCTTAGAGGTGGAACATCTCATCCAAGCTTCCAACACCTTATTTTTATTTTACTTTTTGATACAGCGCTACCATATTCCATAACGATGTACGCTGGAGACAGATTGCTCAAGAGCTAATAAAAAGAATGGTGCACAGGAAGATTCCACTAAAACACTGTTTATTTAAAACAATAAAATAACATTATTTTATTAAAATAATGTTATTTTATTGTTTTAAAGTGTAACCGTCATGTTTTTATAAAAAAAAACAATTTTAGCATATGTTACTGCTGCAGCAGCATTATGCATAAAGCAATCTTTAGTTTCTTCACTTACCACTGTTTTACTTGAGTTTTCCCCTTAGTTACGGCTGTTTAAACATTTACAATATGAAGACCTTCTCAAGATGGCTCCTCTGCCAGTTCTCTGAGGCCAAAACTGCTTTCCCTCACTTCCTATGCACACTTGCTGTAGCCAGCAGCTCCCTGCCAGCCAATCAGATTGGATTACTGAGAGACACGCCTCCTCACTCTGAAGCCTAATGCAGGCATGCAGTGTGAAGGACCGCCCCTCCGTCTTCTTAGCCGGAGACAGACAAGCCATAGCAACTGTCTTTTAAGGGAGCAGTGGAAATGGACAGAGGACATTAATGAAAGCTGTTATTATAAGGTAATTACAGATCTTTTCACAATCATTGACAGACTAAGGGTGGGTTCACACTAGCGTTATGGAGTCCGTTATGGCTTTCCGTTATAACAGGGTTATAAGGAACATAACGGAATCCATAAGACGTTTTGCTGCCCATAGACTTGCATTATGACGGAATGCAAAACGGACGCCTTTAAAAGGAATTCTGTTTGCTATCCGTCGTAATAAAAGTCTATGCGAATCAAAACGGATCCGTCTGGTTCCCGTTATGCAAGACGGAAAACAAAGTCCTGTGGACTTTGTTTTCCGTCTTGCATAACGGGAACCAGACGGATCCGTTTTGTCGACAGGACTTTGTTTTCCGTCTTGCATAACGGGAACCAGACGGATCAGTTATGTTTTCCCATAGACTTCTATTAGGACGGAGCAAAACGGAATGCCTCTTAAAGGCTTCCGTTTTGCATTCCATCCTATGGATTCCGTTATGTTCCGTTATAACCCTGTTATAACGGAAAGTCATAACGGAATCCCTAACGCTAGTGTGACCCTGCCCTAACTCAGGTATACATGCCTAGCTCTAATAAACTAAATCAAAAAAATATGACAGTTACACTTTAAATAAACAGTATTTTAGTGGAATCTTCTGGTGCAGTGCACCGTTCTATTTATCTGCTGTTGAGTCATTTGTCTCTGCGTGGTTCTTCCGTCGTCCCAAGATGTCTGACCGGCACACGAGCACATGTGTGTATGTATATATATATACTGTATATATAGTTTTGTTACTATGTATTATCTTGATTCCATTGCAATTTCTGGTGTCCATTTGACTATATATTACCGAGATCTGTGTTTTCTTACTAGCCTGATGAAGGTGTTGGACCATCACTGAAACGCGTAGCTTCTGTTTTTAGGTTATTTTATTGTTTTAAATAAACAGTGTTTCAGTGGAATCTTCCGGTGCAGTGCACCATTTTTGTATCAGCCCTTGAGCATTCTGTCTCCACGTGGTTCTTCCGGCATCCCAAGAGGTCTGACCGACACGCGCGCGCAGCAGCCCATGCATTTCTCCCTCATGGGGGTATTCCTTTTCTTCTCTAGTGTTGTTCCTAGGATGCACAACGCATCCACCTACATTATTTGTACTGTTTACTGAAGGTATCACACAAGGGAGCGCTCCCTCTGTATTTTTACGCTGTCATTGGTACCTGCCCCATTGGGGCCCACAGTCTAAATTCCAAATGAACCCCCTATGTTTTTGGAGTGCTGGAGGAAACCCATGCAAGCACAGAGAATATACAAACTCCATGCAGATGTTGCACTTGGTTGGGTTCAAACTCAAAACACCAGTACTACAAAGCAACAGTGCTAACCACTGAGCTGCCCACAGTTCTAAGATGCCAACCTAACCATGAACATACCCTTTAAGCAGGGGCATGTTTTCAATCAGAGAAGACCCTATAGTACAAATGAGAATGATCAACCTGTCATAATTGGCCCTTTTTTATACGGTTGCATCAATTCAGCCGTATGAATACACCCGGGCTGAGTCATTGCAAGCCTCCAACTGCCTCGTTCGGAAGTGCCGACATGGATTTATAGTGTTAACCACCCTTGGAGTGGGAGGATCTTGGGAGAGAGGAAAAACGAAATGATTCCACCCTTTAATTGCCAGATTTGGAATAAAGTATAGTCACTTAGGAGAGGAGATTTTTAACAGCCCTTCTCCTACCTGACTTAATATAAGGGTTGGACCTGCAGGTATACCACCACCTTAAAGGGGTTTTCCAGGATTTACTTATTGTTGACCTATCCTCAGGATAGGTCATCAATATAGAATGTGTCGGCAGATAAGAACCATTTGGCCCATCTAGTCTGCCCAATATACTGAATACTATGAGGTTGTCAGGGGCCTGACTCCCGGGACCTGCACCGATCAGCTGTTTTAGGAGGCCAGAGCTGTGGCCTCCTAGCAGCTTACCAAGCACAGTGCCATACATTGTTGTGTAGCAGCTGAGCTTGGTACCGTAGCCCAGACCCATTCACTTGAATGAGGATGAGCTGCGCCTAGGCCATGTGACCGATGAATGTGACAATACTGGCCTAGGAAGAGGCCTAATCATCATGCTTGTCATACAACTGATTGGTGGGGTTGCCGGGAGTTGGACCTCCGCCGATCTTATGATTAGGTAGCTGATCAGACGCTTCCTCTTGGTTTACATTGAGCGGTGAAATGTTATATAAGCAGGGGTCAGATGTACAGCAAACAACTGAAAATCAAAAGGCATCTGTCAGCAGATTTGTACCTATAACATTGGCTGACCTGTTACATGTGCGCTTGGCAGCTGAAGGCATCTGTGTTGGTCCCATGTTCATATGTGTCTGAGAAAAATGAAATTTTAATATATGCAAATGAGCCTCTAGGAGCAATGGGGACATTGCTGTTACACCTAGAGGCTCGGCTCTCTCTACATCTACCGCGTCCTCTGCACTTTGATTGATAGGACCAGGTAGTGATCGTGTTTGCACTACCTTACCCTGCCAATCAAAGTTGAAAGGGTGCGTCTGTTGCAGAGAGAGCTGAGCTCTAGGTGTAAGTTACGGCAGCGCCCCCGTTGCTCCTAGAAGCTCCTTTGCATATACTAAAACTTTTTCTCAGCAATGCGGACACATATGAACATGGGACCAACACAGATGCCTTCAGCTGCCAAGTGCACATGTAACAGGTCAGCCAGTGTCATAGGTACAAAACTGCTGACAGATGCCGTGTAAATGAAATAAATGGTAAACTATTAAAATGCACATGAATGTGTTTTTGTGTATCATTATTATTATTTTTGTGTTAGTTTTTATCACATTAGTGACCGGTGTGGTCAGCTGACAGTTGAGGGGCCCAGCCTTATCAAGAATTTTTGCGACACAAAAAAACCCCTCAGTTTGAGAGTAAACAGGAGCTGCTCATTGGTATGCAGACGTTTCAGTGGGGGAGAATCTGTCAGCTGTCAGAAATATATTAACAAATAATCTATGAAATGCAAAGTCTTATCAGTGGAAACTAGAAGATTTTTTTTTCTATGTGTAGAACTTTCCCCACACGGGGAGCTTAGGTATGAATAATGCAATACAACTGCTAATATTTAAGAAAATAGGAACAGGTTTGGGGGAAAAAATAACACATAAACAGTAGTCTGCATAGATATGTAAATTAAATTAATTAAATTACTGGAGTGAATGAGGCTTGCTAGGTGTCAGATTGTCACCTCTTCTGGATTGTTAGATGGTCATAGAAAACATTATAAAGTACTGTGTACTAAAGAGGGTCTGTCACCAGGAAATTCCCTGATCACTGTTTGTAGGACTAGCTCAGCTGAATTTATGAGAGTACTTGTAATCCATATGCAAATGAGCAATTAAGTGCACTGAAGGCGGGCACAAGCCACTCCTCCTAGCTCCTCCTGCTTCCCCTGCCAGTCCCTTCTTATAAGGATATGGACACCTTTGTAAAAAAAAAAAAAAAATTTACACTTATTAATTTTATAGAGAAAATCATTTCTCCAATTGGTTCTATTTATCTATCTTTTTTCATTTTTGTTCTACAGCCTCAGGTGCTTCCTCTGCACAGCAGGCTGCTCTCAGTGAGTTTACAGAGAATCCGTCATCTGACTCCTCCTGTCTGCTCACGGGAGCGCGCACTGTCTCCCTCTCCCTCCTGCTCCCCCCCTAGTCAGGAGCTGCCAGGTCTGGCACACATGAAGCCCCTTCCCTTTCCCGAGAAGCCCCGCCCCTCACGGACATCTGTGTGTAATGTTCACACAGTAGTTCTATCTGCGTAAGGCTACTTTCACACTAGCGTTGTTTAAATACGGCGTTCAATTCCCGCCGGATCCGGAAAAACGTGTGAAAACGGATTACATTTGAATCCTGATCAGGATTTTGATCACAATGAAAAAATGCATTGGAAAAAAACGGATCCGCCATTTATGGACTTTAACTTTTTTTTTCACATTTTCCGGGTTTAACATGCAAAAGCCGGATCCGTTTTGACGGAACACACGGCGCCGTATGCGGCATTAATGCAAGTCAATGGGAAAAAGACCGGATCCGGCGTTCAGTCAAAGTGTTCAGGATTTTTGGCCGGAGGTGAAAATACAACATGCTACGGTTTTCTGAAAAGCCTGATCAGTCAAAAAGACTGAACTGAAGACATCCTGATGCATCCTGAACGGATTACTCTCCATTCAGAATGCATTAGGATAAAACTGATCAGTTCTTTTCCGGATTTGAGCCCCTAGGATGGAACTCAGCGCCGGAAAAGAAAAACGCTAGTGTGAAAGTACCCTAATGGGCATGTGGTAGAGCTGTGTATATATATAGTAGTGTCAGGTGGGCACTGTGTATGGCAGCGTCAGGTGGGCGCAGTGTATGGCAGCGTCAGGTGGGCGCTGTGTATGGCAGCGTCAGGTGGGCGCTGTGTATGGCAGCGTCAGGTGGGCGCTGTGTATGGCAGCGTCAGGTGGACGCTGTGTATGGCAGGAGTGGTCATATGTTTAGTGTATGATGTTGGATAAATGTAAAATTGTCTACGTTTATTTCGGCACGGGAGACTAGCAATAGTTTCCCTGCAGAAATATCAACCTCATAACTTTATGTGGGCATATGCATTATGTATGTGAATTACCGCAACATTGGTACTCCTCCTCGGCTAAAAGTACTCCTCAAAATTGTTAAGAGGAGTATTTTTACTCTTCTGGAAAAAATGTAGTTCGACCTCTGCTGTTAGCTGTAACATACAGCTGACAGTCTGTTTCAAACTGCAGACATGACCCCTTCCATTCCATGGTCCTTCGGGACCGCTGTATGGAAGGGGCTAACCATCGGGCCGCTGCTCTGACTTCAGGATGCCTGTGACACAACAAGGCCTCCCTTCAGGATGGCCGGCGAGGCAACAAGCCCCCTCCCACTCCCTTCAGGATGGCCGGAGACGCAATAAGCCCCCCTCGCCCCCCCAAGTCAAGGTTCGCAGAGCGGCAGCGGGGCAGAGTGCTAGCTGTAACATACAGCTGATGCTCTGCTTGAAACGTATTACCCCTTCCATCCCGCGGTCCTTAGGGACCGCTGCATGGAGGGGATAACCATCAGGCCGCTGCTCTGCTGTGGCAGCAGCCCGAAGCTTGAAGGGTAAACTGAGGGAGGGAGCTCCCTCTCCCATTGGGCCGCTGCGCTGCTGTGGCTGTGTCCCGATGTGCCTCCTCCAGGATGTCGCCAACCTGGAGGAGGCACAGCATGGGTAACCATTCAATGTCGTTTTGATTGTGAATGAACATGTTTTTTGCACTTGCACTTTATTGTTACTCATATTATACAAATGGACTGATCTATGGACATAGTATCCGCTGTGTTTATCCTCCAGATGATGTCACTTTTTTCCTGCACCTATGCTCTTTTTTAAGAGTTTGGGAATATTTGTAATCATATAATAAAATGACATTAATTTATAAGCGGTCTGGTAGTTATTTGTAGGTTTTATATTATGGTGTTTTACCATAGGCTTATGCTGGTTATTTACTCTTTAAGTAGTATAAGAATCCCTGGTTGGGGCATATATTGGGTTTTAATCTGTGTGGAACAAGTGACCGCTCACTGTGCGGACTACACACAATACTGTATTCAGAAGAGAGTGCAGGTAGTGTGAGCTTAAAATGCCCTGGTTCTGACTGTAAATAACTGCACTAACGTTATCTGTAGCATACTGTAAGACTCACCATGTTGTGGATTGGAATGAAATCTTACAAGTTCCAGCAGCCTATATGTAAGTGGCTGCTAGCTGTGCTATGTAACAGGATGTGGGGGCGGGGCTGTGCTCTGCAACAGGATGTGGGGGGGCGGGGCAGCAGAGCTTGTTCTGGTGCATGTGAAATCCATAGGAACGCACACAGATTCTCACAGGAGATGACAGCACCGAGCAAAACTCATAGAAGAGCATTTCTGAGAGCATGTGAAGCAAGTGCAATTTTATTATGTGCTGCATTACGGTAAGATATGGGGTTATTGATTTTTAGTGCACAAAAGTGCCCATAGTTTTTAACAGGGGCAAGATCCTGCCTAGTCATCTTGCCAGGCCCTGTCAATCAAAAAGGAGAGGGAGGAACTACAAGAGGAAGCAAGGGAGCAAGGTTGCATAGAAGGGTTTGGACCCGCCCTCGGTGCACTTAACGGCTCATTTGCATATGGATTCAAAGTGTTTTTTCTCTAGAATTAAGCAACAGATTGCTAAGTGAAATGTATTGTTGCATTCAGCTGAGCTAGCCCGACATGGCAGTGTGTCTGGGTTATCCCTTAACCATTAGAAAGAAACCTCATATAAAAAATGTCAGTGCACATCTTACTACTAATATAGTAATAAATCCATTGTAGTTTTTTGTCTTGCCCGTTTTTTTTCAGTCCAGTGTTGAGGTCGCTCCGCTCTCTGGTTTCCCTCCTATTTCTGGTGTCTTAAGGCTCGTCTTTACCCTATTCCTGCCCAATCTAAATAGTAGAAATAGGTAGAAAATTGGCGGATCAGAGCCGCGGACAGCCGACAGCTGCTCCCTTCTCTGTGGTCAACAAGAACCTGGTCCCAGTATAGTACTTCTGCTACATGCAAGCGTCTCCTCCTCACCTCCCTGTCCTCTGCCTCCTCCAGACCCTGAATCATCACACTCAGCATAAACACTAACCACGTAGTCAGCGGCTCCAAAGAGCGCCTCGCACTCTGTAGCATCAGGCATGTCCATATATTACATAGACAACCCATTGGCTTCATTGGGTATCATGCAGTGTATCACTTCCCCTGCGGTGGGCGCTACAGTGAAATTAAACACTTTCTACAAATTAATTCACACAAAGTTTATCAGTGCTGATTCTGGTGCATTTCCTGATCCTCCTCAGCTAAAAAAAAAAAAAAAAAAACTGCCTGCCCTATCAAGGGGTGTAATCTGCGCTGAATCTCCCATACGAATGGGAAGCAATAAAAAAACACTCCGTACGCGTATGCTCATTTTTTGCACGTTTTTTGTAGAGGATCAGCACCAAAAACCTCAAGCTGAAAATGCAGATTTGCATTGACGTAAACACCTATTGGTAAAAATAAAAAGCATCAAAAATGCGTCCAAAAATATGTTGAAATAAAATGTGCGGATTCCAATGCGGAATTTTGTAGGCAGCTTTTCAAACTCATTGTGTGAGCAGACCCTCACAGCTGATCCTTCTTACCAAAGAGCGTGTCCAGTGGGCAGCCACTTATAATGGATTGTCCAGTATAAGAATAGCCATGGCTGCTTTTTTTCCAGAATCGGCGCCACACCTGTCTACAAGTTGATATGCAGCTCATTTCCATTAAAGTGAATGAGACTACGTTGCAATACCAGACACAACCTGTGGACAGGAGTGGCGCTGAATCTGGAAGAAAAGAGCCATGCTTTTCTAATGAAGGACAAACCCCTTTAAAATGTTGTCTCCCTCGTTCTTTTCTCTTCTGTGTTCCCTGCTTCTTCTTTTTTTTTTTTTTCGTCTGTAAAGCTGTTAAACACCAGAAATTATTGTGGTGCTTTATCTCCGAATGAAATTTTCAGCGGCTCAATAACTGTTAATATTGCTGGAATTTCTCAAATTTTGCTGTCAAATCTATCTTCAGAAAGGGAGAGATCACGACACGACAGACAAATTGCCTTGTCGTTTTCGCACTTGAAGCGAGTACGTTGCTGTGGTCAGCACTTTGCCCCTTTGTTTGCATCCTTGTACCGGGATAATGATTTCTAAAGCCGGTATGAAAAGCCATTTATCTGCATCCTTCGGAGCATCAGCCACGTGCTGATATCTTTCTAATGGTCTCTGCCGAGCGCCGATGAATCTCAATAAATGCATATACAGATAAATTCTGATGAAAGCCTCTGCCGGGCGTAAGTATTCAACGCAAGCTGCTCCATGACTGAAGGGTCTATTGTCTGATGGTGCAATATACCACTGGAATGTCAAGGTAGCTAATGTAATTACACCCAGATTTTGCCAAAAAGGATGGAATGAGTAGAAAATTGAGTGCACAATAGATTATTCAAAGTATAGAGCGCTCAATCTTATTATGGCGGTCAAGACCCTGATTAACATGAGCTACATGGTCCGCGGCTGAAAGGAGAATGTATATCACTTCTTTAAGCCTTGTGAAACTTTTTTACCTATTAGGAAAGCATGCCTGCCTTCTTCCAAAAACTGTGCCACACCTGTCCATGGGTTGTGTCTGGTATTGCAACCTCAGCCCCAAGACTTAAAGGGCATCTGTCAGCAGATTTGTACCTATGACACTGGCTGACCTGTTACATGTGCACTTGGCAGCTGAAGGCATCTGTGTTGGTCCTATGTTTATATGTTCCTGCATTAGGCTACTTTCACACTGGCGTTTCAGGGTCTGCCTGTGAGATCTGTTTCAAGGCCCCAAACGGATCAGTTTAGCCCCAATGCATTCTGAATGGATGCGGATCCATTCAGAATGCATCAGTTTCGCTCCGTTCCGCCTCCATTCCGCTCTGGAGGCGGACACCAAAACGCAGCTTGCATCATTTTGGTGTCTGCCTGGCCGTGCAGAGCCGAACAGATCCGTCCTGACTTACAATGTAAGTCAATGGGGACGGATCCGTTTACATTGACACAATATTGGTGCAATTGTAAACGGATCCGTCCCCCATTAACTTTCAATGTAAAGTCAAGAGTCCCTATTAATATACCATCGTATCGGAGTTTTCTCCAATCCGATGGTATATTTTAACTTGAAGCGTCCCCATCACCATGGGAGCGCCTCTATGTTAGAATATACCATCAGATTTGAGTTTGATCGTGAAAACTCAGATCCGACAGTATATTCTAACACAGAGGCGTTCCCATAGTGATGGGGACGCTTCAAGTTAGAATATACTAAGAACTGTGTACATAACTGCTGCCTGGCAGTACCCGATCTCTTACAGGGGGCTGTGATCCGCACAATTAACCCCTCAGGTGCTGCACCTGAGGGATTAATTGTGCGGATCTCGGCCCCCTGATCGGGTGCAGGGGCCAGACCCCCCTCCCTCCCAGTAATAAAATCATTGGTGGCCAGTGCGGCCCCCCCCTCTCTCCCTCCCCAGTATTAAAAGCATTGGTGGCCAGTGCGGTCTCCCCCCCCTCCCTCCCCAATATTAAAAGCATTGGTGGCAGTGGCCACAGGCTAACAACCCCCCTCCCCCCCCCATCAGCGGAGCGGTATTTCCGATCGGAGTCCCAGTTTAATCGCTGGGGCTCCGATCGGTTACCATGGCAGCCAGGACGCTGCTGCAGTCCTGGCTGCCATGGTTACTTAGCTTATACTTACATGCGCTGTCTGTGGCTGGCCGGCGCTCCTCCTACTGGTAAGTGACAGGTCTGTGCGGCACCTGAGGGGTTAATTGTGCGGATCACAGCCCCCTGTAAGAGATCGGGGGCTGCCAGGCAGCAGGGGGCAGTTATGTACACAGTTCTTAGTATATTCTACCTTGAAGCGTCCCCATCACCATGGGAACGCCTCTGTGTTAGAATATACTGTCGGATCTGAGATTTCACGATCGTGAAAACTCAGATCTGAAAAAGCTGTTATGCAGACAGATCCGCACTGAACGGATACCATCGTTTGCATTTATAGGTGCAGATCCGTCTGTGCAGATACCAGACGGATCCGCACCTAGCGCAGGTGTGAAAGTAGCCTTACTGAGATAAATTATGTTTTATTATATGCAAATGAGCCTCTAGGAGCAACAGGGGCGTTACCTTTACACCTTGAGGCTCAGCTCTCTCTGCAACTGATGTTCCCAATGTTCTTTAGTTGACAAGACCAGGCTGTGTAA
Organism: Bufo bufo; assembly: GCF_905171765.1. Classification (NCBI taxonomy): domain Eukaryota; kingdom Metazoa; phylum Chordata; class Amphibia; order Anura; family Bufonidae; genus Bufo; species Bufo bufo. The sequence continues at coordinate 44,701,440 of NC_053394.1, forward strand.
ACTGGCTCTGACTTCTTCTAAGGTGCAGAGGTGGCGGCAGTTGCAGAGAGAGCGGAGCCTCTAGCAGTAAGGGCAATGCCCCCATTGCTCCTAAAGGCTCATTTCCATACATTTTTCTCAGCAATGAGAACACATATGAACATGGGACCAACACAGATGCCTTCAGATGCCAAGTGCACACGGAACAGGTCAACCAGTTTCATAAGTATAAATCTGCTGACAGATGCCCTTTAACCACCTCCGGACCGCCTAACGCAGGATCGCGTTCCGGAGGTGGCAGCGCTGCGCACAGTCACGCATATATGCGTCATCTCGCGAGACGCGAGACTTCCTGTGAACGCGCGCACACAGGCGCGCGCGCTCACAGGAACGGAAGGTAAGAGAGTTGATCTCCAGCCTGCCAGCGGCGATCGTTCGCTGGCAGGCTGGAGATGTGTTTTTTTTAACCCCTAACAGGTATATTAGACGCTGTTTTGATAACAGCGTCTAATATACCTGCTACCTGGTCCTCTGGTGGTCCCCTTTGTTTGGATCGACCACCAGAGGACACAGGTAGCTCAGTAAAGTAGCACCAAGCACCACTACACTACACCCCCCCCCCCCCCCGTCACTTATTAACCCCTTATTAGCCCCTGATCACCCCTGATCACCCCATATAGACTCCCTGATCACCCCCCTGTCATTGATTACCCCCCTGTCATTGATCAACCCCCTGTAAAGCTCCATTCAGACGTCCGCATGATTTTTACGGATCCACTTATGGATGGATCGGATCCGCAAAACGCATCCGGACGTCTGAATGAAGCCTTACAGGGGCGTGATCAATGACTGTGGTGATCACCCCATATAGACTCCCTGATCACCCCCCTGTCATTGATTACCCCCCTGTCATTGATTACCCCCCTGTAAAGCTCCATTCAGATGTCCGCATGATTTTTACGGATGCACTGATAGATGGATCGGATCCGCAAAACGCATACGGACGTCTGAATGAAGCCTTACAGGGGCATGATCAATGACTGTGGTTATCACCCCATATAGACTCCCTGATCATCCCCCTGTCATTGATTACACCCCTGTCATTGATCAACCCCCTGTAAAGCTCTATTCAGATGTCCGCATGATTTTTACGGATCCACTGATAGATAGATCGGATCCGCAAAACGCATCCGGACGTCTGAATGAAGCCTTACAGGGGCATGATCAATGACTGTGGTTATCACCCCATATAGACTCCCTGATCACCCCCCTGTCATTGATTACACCCCTGTCATTGATCAACCCCCTGTAAAGCTCCATTTAGATGTCCGCATGATTTTTACGGATCCACTAATAGATGGATCGGATCCGCAAAACGCATCCGGACGTCTGAATGAAGCCTTACAGGGGTGTGATCAATGACTGTGGTTATCACCCCATATAGACTCCCTGATCACCCCCCTGTCATTGATCAACCCCCTGTAAAGCTCCATTCAGATGTCCGCATGATTTTTACGGATCCACTGATAGATGGATCGGATCCGCAAAACGCATACGGACGTCTGAATGAAGCCTTACAGGGGCGTGATCAATGACTGTGGTGATCACCCCATATAGACTCCCTGATCACCCCCCTGTCATTGATTACACCCCTGTCATTGATCAACCCCCTGTAAAGCTCCATTCAGATGTCCGCATGATTTTTACGGATCCACTGATAGATGGATCGGATCCGCAAAACACATACAGGCGTCTCCCTGGAGCCTTCCAGGGGGGGTGATCAATGACTGTGGTGATCACCCCATATAGACTCCCTGATCACCCCCCTGTCATTGATCACCCCCTGTCATTGATTACACCCCTGTCATTGATCACTCCCCCTGTCATTGATCACCCCCCTGTCATTGATCACCCCCCTGTAAGGCTCCATTCAGACATTTTTTTGGCCCAAGTTAGCGGAATTATATATTTTTTTTCTTACAAAGTCTCATATTCCACTAACTTGTGTCAAAAAATAAAATCTCACATGAACTCACCATACCCCTCACGGAATCCAAATGCGTAAAATATTTTAGACATTTATATTCCAGACTTCTTCTCACGCTTTAGGGCCCCTAGAATGCCAGGGCAGTATAAATACCCCACATGTGACCCCATTTCGGAAAGAAGACACCCCCAGGTATTCCGTGAGGGGCATATTGAGTCCATGAAAGATTGAAATTTTTGTCCCAAGTTAGCGGAACGGGAGACTTTGTGAGAAAAAAATTAAAAATATCAATTTCCGCTAACTTGTGCCAAAAAAAAAAAATTTCTATGAACTCGCCATGCCCCTCATTGAATACCTTGGGGTGTCTTCTTTCCAAAATGCGGTCACATGTGGGGTATTTATACTGCCCTGGCATTCTAGGGGCCCCAAAGCGTGAGAAGAAGTCTGGTATCCAAATGTCTAAAAATGCCGTCCTAAAAGGAATTTGGGCACCTTTGCGCATCTAGGCTGCAAAAAAGTGTCACACATCTGGTATCGCCGTACTCAGGAGAAGTTGGGGAATGTGTTTTGGGGTGTCATTTTACATATACCCATGCTGGGTGAGAGAAATATCTTGGTCAAATGCCAACTTTGTATAAAAAAATGGGAAAAGTTGTCTTTTGCCAAGATATTTCTCTCACCCAGCAAGGGTATATGTAAAATGACACCCCAAAACACATTCCCCAACTTCTCCTGAATACGGCGATACCACATGTGTGACACTTTTTTGCAGCCTAGGTGGGCAAAGGGGCCCATATTCCAAAGAGCACCTTTAGGATTTCACAGGTCATTTACCTACTTACCACACATTAGGGCCCCTGGAAAATGCCAGGGCAGTATAACTACCCCACAAGTGACCCCATTTTGGAAAGAAGACACCCCAAGGTATTCCGTGAGGGGCATGGCGAGTTCCCAGAATTTTTTATTTTTTGTCACAAGTTAGTGGAAAATGCTGATTTTTTATTTTTTTTTTTTCATACAAAGTCTCATATTCCACTAACTTGTGACAAAAAATAAAAACTTCCATGAACTCACTATGCCCATCAGCGAATACCTTGGGGTCTCTTCTTTCCAAAATGGGGTCACTTGTGGGGTAGTTATACTGCCCTGGCATTCTAGGGGCCCAAATGTGTGGTAAGGAGTTTGAAATCAAATTCTGTAAAAAATGACCAGTGAAATCCGAAAGGTGCTCTTTGGAATATGGGCCCCTTTGTCCACCTAGGCTGCAAAAAAGTGTCACACATCTGGTATCTCTGTATTCAGGAGAAGTTGGGGAATGTGTTTTGGCGTGTCATTTTACATATACCCATGCTGGGTGAGAGAAATATCTTGGCAAAAGACAACTTTTCCCATTTTTTTATACAAAGTTGGCATTTGACCAAGATATTTATCTCACCCAGCATGGGTATATGTAAAATGACACACCAAAACACATTCCTCAACTTCTCCTGAATACAGAGATACCAGATGTGTGACACTTTTTTGCAGCCTAGGTGGGCAAAGGGGCCCATATTCCAAAGAGCACCTTTCGGATTTCACAGGTCATTTTTTACAGAATTTGATTTCAAACTCCTTACCACACATTTGGGCCCCTAGAATGCCAGGGCAGTATAACTACCCCACAAGTGACCCCATTTTGGAAAGAAGAGACCCCAAGGTATTTCGTGATGGGCATAGTGAGTTCATAGAAGTTTTTATTTTTTGTCACAAGTTAGTGGAATATGAGACTTTGTAAGAAAAAAAAAAAAAAAAATCATCATTTTCCGCTAACTTGTGACAAAAAATAAAAAGTTCTATGAACTAACTATGCCCATCAGCGAATACCTTAGGGTGTGTACTTTCCGAAATGGGGTCATTTGTGGGGTGTTTGTACTGTCTGGCCATTGTAGAACCTCAGGAAACATGACAGGTGCTCAGAAAGTCAGAGCTGCTTCAAAAAGCGGAAATTCACATTTTTGTACCATAGTTTGTAAACGCTATAACTTTTACCCAAAGCATTTTTTTTTTTTTACCCAAACATTTTTTTTTTATCAAAGACATGTAGAACAATAAATTTAGAGCAAAATTTATATATGGATCTCATTTTTTTTGCAAAATTTTACAACTGTAAGTGAAAAATGTCATTTTTTTGCAAAAAAATCGTTAAATTTCGATTAATAACAAAAAAAGTAAAAATGTCAGCAGCAATGAAATACCACCAAATGAAAGCTCTATTAGTGAGAAGAAAAGGAGGTAAAATTAATTTGGGTGGTAAGTTGCATGACCGAGCAATAAACGGTGAAAGTAGTGTAGGTCAGAAGTGTAAAAAGTGGCCTGGTCTTTCAGGGTGTTTAAGCTAGGGGGGCTGAGGTGGTTAAAGAGGTTAACTTTTAATGATGTAAAAAATGTAAATCAGACATTATACAGCACACAAGAACAAAGCTAGAACCAGCCCTGTACCTCACATGGATCCAGAGATCTCCCCATTCATTGCTGTAGAGATCCATGAGGTGCGGTACTGCTGCAAAAGGGTGAGCGAATACACGTCTATTTACTTTTTTAAATTAAATTTCTTTACAAGATACATACCACTTGCTGAAGTGAGACAACCCCTTTAAATGCTTTCTGGCGCCAACTCCCTGATCTTTCTCCTCCGGGCCCGCGATGCAATGCTGGGCTCCCTTTGTGTCAACATACGGTCTTACAACGCTGCAGCCAATCACCGGCCGCAGCAGAGACCGAATCCCAATGTGTCATGTGACCATTTGTCATGACGTAAGGGAAGCCACCCCCTTCTTTCTCAACCACTTTAAGTGTAATAAAGTTGCTGCCTTTCCTAACTATTAAGAGACTGGTACGGAGGGGGAAAGGACCCTGCCCACAAGCTTATAATCTACAAGGGAAGGGGGGAAGAACACAGTAGGTGAGGGTAAAAGCTGCTTATTTGGCTATGTGGTGGTAGCATGCTTATTGCAGGTGGTAGGCTTTCCTAAAGAGGTGAGTTTTCAGGTTACTTTTGAAGGTTTGGATGTTGGAGGAGAGTCTGATGTGCTGGGGTAGCGAGTTCCAGAGTGTGGGTTCTCCACTGAAACTTAGAGTAAGGGCTCATTCACACGAATGTGTGCTGCCCGTTGCCCTATTGCGGACCGCATTTGCGGATCCGCAATACACGGGCTCCGTTCCGTGTGCATTCCGCATCACGGATACGGACCCATTCACTTCAATGGGTCCGCAAATCCAGAGATGCGGAACGGAAGCACGGAACTAAACACCACGGAAGCACTACGGAGTGCTTCCTGGGGTTCCTATTGCGTGATTCCGCACCGCAAAAAAGATAGAACGGCTCTATCTTTTTGCGGAACGGAGGGATCGCGGACCCATTCAAGTAAATGGATCCACGATCCCCATGCGGCTGCCCCACGGACGGTGCCCGTGCATTGCGGGCCACAATTTGCGGTCCACAGCACGGGCTTTGTTCGTGTGAACGAGCCCTAAGAGTGTCATGGCTACTTCAGTCGTACTCTGACTCAGCACTGCACCCGCAGGCTCTGTTTGGTACTGCAAATTCTTTTAAAATAGGGTCCATTCCCACGTCCGCAGCCACGGACAAGAAAAGGCATTTCTATCGTAATGCCGGCCATGTGCGGTCCGCAAAATTCGGAGCGCACATGGCTGGTGTTCGTGTTTTGCGGATCTGCAATTTGCGGATCGTAAAACAGTTGCGGACGTGTGAATGGGCCCTTAGACTGTGATGCTCATCCTATACCATGCTGGAAAAGAAGTGACAGTTTGTAGTAGGGCTGTGGTGCTTTACCTAGTGCTGTGGCCACTCCATCCTTTCTCTGTCATCGGTATCAAGTAATATGAGTAAAAAACATCAATATGAAATCAAACCGCCACCTGTAGATTGCATGCATCCCCTGGTTAATTACAGCATAGAAACAAAAACAGTAGTCGATGGATCTGTGTTCATGAGTCGGTTGTTCTCGTTCTGACAGTCACGGTCATCTGTACTTCATTATCTGTCTGATCATTTCCAGGTTTAGAGATCTACAAAGAACTGGATTGAAAACACGAGAAACCATTGAAATATTTTTCACTTATGAAAAGCTTACTGGACCTGACCGAGTCATCGACGCAAAGTAGCCTATTGCCGATTCCTCCTGATAACCTGTGACTAAATTGCCAACTGGCTGTTACCATTCCCTTCGTTAGGCCTCATGCACACGACCATGCCGTTTTCTGCGGTCTGCAAACCGCGGATCCGCAAAAAAACGGAAGCCGCCCGTGTGCCTTCCGCAATTTGCGGAACGGAACTGGCGGCCCATTGTAAAAATGCTTATTCTTGTGCGCAAATCGGACAAGAATAGGACATGCTATATTTTTTTTGGGGGGGGGGGGCACGGAACGGTGCAACGGATGCGGACAGCACACAGAGTGCTGTTTGCATCTTTTGCAGCCACCTATTGAAGTGAATGGGTCCGCACCCGAGCCGCAAAAACTGCAGCTCGGATGCGGACCCGAACTACGGTCGTGTGCATGAGGTCTCCTATGGAGTAGGACACTGGCAGCACTGGTATCACAAATCCCTAATTGGTCACACCCAGTTGTCAATTTATTCATAGATTTCAAGGAGTAATAAAAGAGGAATGGCACAATGTAGAATTATTTTTAAACCAAATACCAGTATTTACTAAAATTGCCATGTGAGGGGTGTTGGCAGGTTCTCTTTAAAGACTGAAGTATCCTGGTCATCAGCTGGTCTCTGCCTGGATCGCTATCAAGTCCATGACGTAATAATATTGTATCAGAAACTGGCATCTTCATCATTTGTATTTCTTAGGCTGGGTTCACATCACGTTTTTGTCATCTGTTTAACATATGCAAAAAACGTATACGTTAACAGATACCTCAGACTGATGCCATTCAGTGGCATCCGTTCACCATAGAGTTTCACTGTAAAAAATAAAATAAAAATCGTATACATTAACACATACATTTTTTACCGGACTCTGCAGGATTAAAAAGCGTGGTGTGCTACGCTTCTGTATCCTTTTTTTTTTTTTTTAAGTATGCGTTAAACGGATGGCAGAAACGTGATATGAACCCAACCTTACGCTTTTTTGTGCTGTTTTTACACTAAGTTTTTGTTTTGCTTTTCATGGCATGTATAAATATACTGTCAATTTCCGTATCTGGAAACCACAAGCAAGCTGCAGTTGAGGGATCTATTTTCTTATTATATGTTTATTATTATCTGCGTCTGTTCGGCATGTTCACTGAGTTGCCTTGCAGTGAATGGGCTGTGGGATTGACTGGTTCACTTCAATACCCCCTGCAGCCAAGCTGATTGAGTCAGAAATACCAAACATAGTTATTAGGGCGCATTCACAAATGGCGTCAATTTTTGCCTCATGGGCAGAAGCCCACTTATGTTGTTTATTCATGTTTTACATGTTTTTGAATACGCTTCCAAAAATCATGCTGAAAACCGATGTCATTTGCAGTAAGACTATATACGGTTTTGAGTGTACAGTCGTGGCCAAAAGTTTTGAGAATTACATCAATATTGGAAATTGGAAAAGTTGCTGCTTAAGTTTTTATAATAGCAATTTGCATATACTCCAGAATGTTATGAAGAGTGATCAGATGAATTGCATAGTCCTTCTTTGCCATGAAAATTAACTTAATCCCAAAAAAAACTTTCCACTGCATTTCATTGCTGTCATTAAAGGACCTGCTGAGATCATTTCAGTAATCGTCTTGTTAACTCAGGTGAGAATGTTGACGAGCACAAGGCTGGAGATCATTATGTCAGGCTGATTGGGTTAAAATGGCAGACTTGACATGTTAAAAGGAGGGTGATGCTTGAAATCATTGTTCTTCCATTGTTAACCATGGTGACCTGCAAAGAAACGCGTGCAGCCATCATTGCGTTGCATAAAAATGGCTTCACAGGCAAGGATATTGTGGCTACTAAGATTGCACCTCAATCAACAATTTATAGGATCATCAAGAACTTCAAGGAAAGAGGTTCAATTCTTGTTAAGAAGGCTTCAGGGCGTCCAAGAAAGTCCAGCAAGCGCCAGGATCGTCTCCTAAAGAGGATTCAGCTGCGGGATCGGAGTGCCACCAGTGCAGAGCTTGCTCAGGAATGGCAGCAGGCAGTTGTGAGCGCATCTGCACGCACAGTGAGGCGAAGACTTTTGGAAGATGGCCTGGTGTCAAGAAGGGCAGCAAAGAAGCCACTTCTCTTCAAAAAAAAACGTCAGGGACAGATTGATCTTCTGCAGAAAGTATGGTGAATGGACTGCTGAGGACTGGGGCAAAGTCATATTCTCAGATGAAGCCTCTTTCCGATTGTTTGGGGCATCTGGAAAAAGGCTTGTCCGGAGAAGAAAAGGTGAGCGCTACCATCAGTCCTGTGTCATGCCAACAGTAAAGCATCCTGAGACCATTCATGTGTGGGGTTGCTTCTCATCCAAGGGAGTGGGCTCACTCACAATTTTGCCCAAAAACACAGCCATGAATAAAGAATGGTACCAAAACACCCTCCAACAGCAACTTCTTCCAACAATCCAACAACAGTTTGGTGAAGAACAATGCATTTTCCAGCACGATGGAGCACCGTGCCATAAGGCAAAAGTGATAACTAAGTGGCTCGGGGACCAAAACGTTGACATTTTGGGTCCATGGCCTGGAAACTCCCCAGATCTTAATCCCATTGAGAACTTGTGGTCAATCCTCAAGAGGCGGATGGACAAACAAAAACCCACTAATTCTGACAAACTCCAAGGAGTGATTATGAAAGAATGGGTTGCTATCAGTCAGGAATTGGCCCAGAAGTTGATTGAGAGCATGCCCAGTCGAATTGCAGAGGTCCTGATAAAGATGGACCAACACTGCAAATACTGACTCTTTGCATAAATGTCATGTAATTGTCGATAAAAGCCTTTGAAACGTATGAAGTGCGTGTAATTATATTTCACTACATCACAGAAACAACTGAAACAAAGATCTAAAAGCAGTTTAGCAGCAAACTTTGTGAAAACTAATATTTGTGTCATTCTCAAAACTTTTGGCCACGACTGTACAGCACACTTGGGGCACGTGAGAATACACCCCTAGATATTTAGATGTTAACCAGACTAATTGGTGATTCTACCTGGAATCCATCATCAAGTTGCTGTTGATGGATCCTATTATGTTTTGCGTTACTATCCAGACAGACAGACTTATAAACATTTGACTATGTCTTTGTCCGTTTAGGGTAGGTTCACACGTGCTCTAAACTGATCCAGCAGGCTGTTTCGGCAGACAACAGCCTGTCGGAATTCACCATATCCGGCCTAGCCAGATACTGCTGTTCACCACCAGGCCCCATTGACTATAATGGGATCCGGCTGGGATTCCGGCATTCCGGCAGATCTCTTATAGTCAGTGGGGTCCGGTGGTGAATGGCAGTATCTGACAAGACCTGATCCGGTGAACAGCCTGCAGAATCAGTTTAACACAAATGTGAACCTACCCTTAACAGACAATGAGATAGTTGTATGTTAATAAGTCCGCCTGCCTGGATATTGACGCAAAACATAATAGGATCCATCAACAGCAACTTGATTATGGATTCAAGCTGGAATCAGAATTGTTTGTAATATAAAAGTAAGCTGAATAATAAGTGAAGCTGTAGAACAGCAGTGGACCATTGAGGCCCATGGGTGCTGACTTTTTGCTTATGCCGACATCACATCATGCACCAGTGGTTTGCCGCCATCATAGGGCGATAAAATGTGACGCAGTTATGTTCATAGTCCCGGAAGCAGCGAGCGTCACAAAATCGAGGAAAATCCCCTTTACATGTTTAGAACTCCAATATGAAATATTTATATAACCGAGATCCCTTGAAAAAAGATTTTTCAGTGTAATTCCGTAGCTGAACATCCGACCACATGTTGCACACATATGGAACAACCAGCCACCGAACACGGCACGGCGTTCAGACACGGGCAGCAGCGCTTAAAAGGAAGCAAAGTGACCAAGCTAACTGTCAGGGAAATTCATGTTGCACAACTGCAGCCGGTAACACAAGCTGACATATACTGAAGGAAATATTATATATGGATGAGCTGCCGGTGAACAATTTCTGAGCATTATGAACAAGCATGCTCTCCATCAGCATCAGCCATGCATACCTTTATAAACACCGTATTTTCAGGAAACCTGCTTAAAATATTACAAACTGCATACCAAGCGCATCTCCGCCGCTCTCCAGTCTGCTCTTACATTTACAATCATTAGCCAGATGACAGAATGTTTAGTTTCCATAATCCTTTAACTGGCAAATTCATTTCTTCCATTTAATATGTTAATTTGGCGTCTTATTCTTGCTGTTGTTGAACAAGCAATGCTGTCAGAGCGTTTGTTGCGCGGAGCAAGATGAGGAGAGAATACGTTGTCGGAAGAAAAATGGTTCAGGCTATTTTCAGAGTACAAGGAGGTATATGGGTTTTCTTGTACTGTGTGATATTATTATTTATCATACCTTTTCCAAAGTAAAATATATATTAAATAGACAGATATGAAATAGATAGACATTAGATAGATAGATAGATAGATAGATAGAGAGATAGAGAGATAGAGAGATAGATAGAGAGATATGAGAGATAGATAGATAATATTGGGTACAGATGCTAGGGGTACGGCTCAGACCACCACTCCAAAGATGGTGAAATATGTGAAATGTATTCAACTATGTGTCCAATAAAACATTTAAGCCCACCATTTTGGGTCTTTCTCAAGCCTTCAAGCTTCTGTCTTGAGAAAGGCCCAAGATTGCAGGATAAAATTATTCATTGGACAGTGTGTGAATGAATGTTACATATCTCACCATCTTTGGAGTGCTTTCAGACTTTTTGGACAGATAGATAGATAGATAGATTTGCAGAAAAGAGGCATCACTCCAAAATGTGGTGAAGCGTGATGGACCCACGTTTATTCACCACCCTTCACTACATTCTGGAGTGATGCCTCTTTTTTGCAAATTTATACCGAGGGACCTACTACTGAGAGTTTTGCAGGAATTACACCAGATTGAAACCTACAGTGCTGCTGAGCCTTTCTGTTTTTTAGATAAATAGATAGATATTAGATAGATTATAGATATGAGATAGATAAATAGATGCAAGATAGATAGATGTGAGATAGATAGATAAATAGACAGATACCGTAGATTGCACACGGCATATGAGACTAGCGCCTTGCACAGCTTTATGCAGTGGAGGTTGCTGGTGGACTGGTCTGCTCATGTGCTCCTCCATCGCAGAGAGCGTCAACTGTAGACCTGTAATAACTGTGCCTTAGTCAATGATTTATTTGAATAATAATATCAAAGTGGCTAATCTGATTGTGCGGGGTAGCACATTCTAGAGAGCTGGTGCAGCACAAGAAAAGCCTCGGAGATAGGAATGGGAGGTTAAGACTATGGCAGCCGTGTTATGCCTGTGTATAAACTGTATATCTGGAGATGGGGACAGCGTGAAATACTGATCTGTGAGATCAAGATAAGAACACTCTGATTTAGGAAACTCTTTTCTAATCCCAAAGGAGGCCATCTTATTCTATCCTTGCCTGTGCCACGAAACATAAAGTTCCTCCCCAGAACTGTATTTAGTCATGTGCATGAACTCTTAGGCCTGTGAAACATGGAGACTATTTTCAGCGCTACTGATTAATTTTAGCTACACAAGGTTCCTGCAGCTGTAGCTCGCTATAGTAATTCATCTATATACACTGAACAAAAATATAAACGCAACAATTTCAGTTTTGCTCCCATTTTGCATGAGCTGAACTCAAAGATCTGAAACATTTTCTACATACACAAAAGACCCATTACTCTCAAATATTGTTCACAAATCTGTCTGAATCTGTGTTAGTGAGCACTTCTCCTTTGCCGAGATAATCCATCTCACCTCACAGGTGTGGCATATCAAGGTGCTGATTAGACAGCATGAATATTGCACAGGTGTGCATTAGACTGCCCACCATAAAGACCACTCTGAAATGTGCAGTTTGATCACATAGCACAATGCCACAGAAGTCGCAACGTTTGAGGGAGCGTGCAATTGGCATGCTGACTGCAGGAATGTCTACCAAAGCTGTTGCCCGTGCAATGAATGTGCATTTCTCTACCATAAGCCGTCTCCAAAGGCGTTTCAGAGAATTTGGCAGTACATCCAACCGGCCTCACAACCGCAGATCACGTGTAACCACACCAGCCCAGGACCTCCACATCCAGCATGTTCACCTCCATGATCGTCTGAGACCAGCCACCCGGACAGCTGCAGCAACAATCGGTTTGCATAACCAAAGAATTTCTGCACAAACTGTCAGAAACCGTCCCAGGGAAGCTCATCTGCATGCTTGTCGTCCTCATCGGGGTCAGGACCTGACAGCAGTTCTTCGTCGTAACCGACTGGAGTGGGCAAATGCTCACATTTGATGGCGTCTGGCACGTTGGAGAGGCGTTCTGTTCACGGATAAGTCCCGATTTTCACTGTTCAGGGCAGATGGCAGACAACGTGTGTGGCGTCGTGTGGGTGAGCGGTTTGCTGACATCAACGTTGTGGATCGAGTGGCCCATGGTGGCAGTGGGGTTATGGTATAGGCAGGGGTATGTTATGGACAATGAACACAGGTGCATTTTGTTGATTGCATTTTGAATGCACAGTGATACTGTGATGAGATCCTGAGATGAGATCCTGAGGCCTATTGTGCTATTCATCCACGGCCATCACCTCATGTTGCAGCATGATAATGCACGGCCCCATATTGCAAGGATCTGTACACAATTCCTGGAAGCTGAAAACATCCCAGTTCTTGAATGGCCAGCATACTCACTGGACATGTCACCCAATGAGCTTGTTTCGGATGCTCTGGATCGGCGTATACGACAGCGTGTTCCAATTCCTGCCAATATTCTGCAACTTCGCACAGCTATTGAGGAGGAGTGGACCAACATTCCATGGGCCACAATCAACAACCTGATCAACTCTATGTGACGGAGATGTGTAGCACTGTGTGAGCCAAATGGTGGCCGCACCAGATACTGACTGGTTTTCTGTGCCCCCCCCCCCCCCCCTCTATTAAGGCAAAACTGTGCACATTTCAGAGTGGCCTTTTATTGTGGGAAGTCTAAGGCACACCTGTGCAATATTCATGATGTCTAATCAGCACCTTGATATGCCACACCTGTGAGGTGGGATTGATTATCTTGGCAAAGGAGAAGTGCTCACCAATACAGATTTAGACAGATTTGTGAACAAAATTTGAGAGTAATGGGTCTTTTGTGTATGTAGAAAATGTTTCAGATGTTTGAGTTCAGCTCATACAAAATGGGAGCAAAACTGAAAGTGTTGCGTTTATATTTTTGTTCAGTGTATGTATATTGGCCACACAGTCTTTTAGCCTTGGCATGTGGTCATCACTCCAACCATATCTGACCTTGCCCCCCACTGACCAAACCTGACTCACCAAACCTTACATATTTTTTCCGCTTTATCCTGAGCATTGTCTCAGTGTCCCGGGTTTCATTCTTCCAGTGTCTTTAGCACTTTGCCAGTCCCTCCGTACGGTCAGTAATGCCTCTCCATGTACATTAAGCTTTATGGAGCCTCCAACAGTGAAAAAACAAGCCCTTGTAATCTTCCTAGATCTGCACCTATGGAAAATAGAGTCCGCAGAATGATGTATGCACCGTTACTCCGCTGCCTTTCTGCTAGTGACAAGATTTATATTGGGTTCCAGGTGTCCAAAAATGGAAGGTAATGACATTGACATTCCTGGTGCTCGCTGCCAACTGGCCGAGTTTTTGATGGGAACAGAGAACTTTGAATATCGTTGATGTTTTGCCTGGCACTCGTTTCTTGTAAATTGCGCTGCTGGGAGTTTGTCTTAGTGAAAACTATGTCAGATTTTGGTATTGAGACTTTAAAGTGGATAATAAAACATGTTAACAGTTATTAAAGAGTTATACTGCTCAAACATGCTTAAGGGAAAAATCTTATGCTTGAGAATTTGTGCTCGGCAAAAGCAACAAAATGTATTTCTGATCGGAGGAGTTGCAGGCAGCAGGATGTCTCAATGTAAAGCATAGGATCTCCGTAGTCTTTGCGTACAACATGTTTTCCGTATAGAAGAGCTCTCCGACGATGGGTGATGCACGTTTGCCAACTAGATCTAATTTCCGGGTCAATTCCAAAGATCTTAATTCATCTGCCTCCTGCTTTTTTCAGTCTCTCAGTGTGTTCCTAGTGAACTTATTTGCATACTGTTTTTAAAAGCTGTGTGTTTTCCCTTGTTTTCATGGCAGGTACAACATTATACTACATAGCTAGTAGAGAGGGGTCGTTGATTCAGGCAGTTATCTGATTGCCTGAATGGAGTCGGGAAGGAATTTTTTTCCCCTTAAGTGGGGAAAATTGTCTTCTACCTCACTTTTTTTTTTTTTTTTGCCTTCCTCTGGATCAACTTGCAGGATAACAGGCCGAACTGGATGGGCAAATGTCTTTTTTTGGCCTTATATACTGTGTTACTATTGTTACATGTCACACAGTGTGAATAAGGTTTCTTGCCCCATCCCATATGCTTTTCTTTTACACCACATTGCATACATATGTCCCTGTGGTTACTATATTTTTACCATATACAGTGCTGCCCATAATTATTCATACCCCTGGCAAATTTTGACTTAAAGTTACTTTTATTCAACCAGCAAGTAATTTTTTGACGGGAAGTGACATAGGTGTCTCCCAAAAGATAATAAGACGATGTACAAGAGGCATTATTGTGGAAGAAAAAACATTTCTCAGCTTTTATTTACATTTGAGCAAAAAGTGTCCAGTCCAAAATTATTCATACCCTTCTCAATAATCAATAGAAAAGCCTTTATTGGCTATTACAGCAAACGCTTCCTATAATTGCAGACCAGCTTTTTGCATGTCTCCACAGGTATTTTTGCCCATTCATCTTTAGCAATGAGCTCCAAATCTTTTAGGTTGGAGGGTCTTTTTGCCATCGCCCTGATCTTTAGCACCCTCCACAGATTCTCTATTGAATTCAAGTCTGGCTGGGCCACTCCAAAACTTTAATGTTGTTGTCTGCTAACCATTTCTTCACCACTTTTGCTGTGTGTTTTGGGTCATTGTCATGCTGAAATGTCCACTGGTGTCCAAGGCCAAGTTTCTCTGCAGACTGCTTGATGTTGTCATTGAGAATCCTCATGTATTGCTCTTTTTTCATGGTGCTGTTTACTGTGATTAGGTTCCCTGGTCCATTGGCTGAAAAACACCCCCAAAGCATTAGGTTCCCACCAGCATGTTTGACAGTGGGGATGTTGTTCTTTGGGTTGAAGGCTTCTCCTTTTTTACGCCAAATGAAGGAAACATCAATTAAATTTTTGTTTCATCTGACCATAACACAGAAGACCAGAAGTCTTCTTCTTTGTCCAGATGAGCTTTTGCAAAGGCCAAGCGAGCTTTTGTGTGCCTTATCTGGAGAAGTGGCATCCTCCTTGGTCTGCATTGTGCAGTGTCCGTTGGATTGTCTGCCTTGAGACATTGCCACCAGCAGAGCCCAGATTTACCAGGATGGCCTTGGTGGTGATCCTTGGATTCTTTTTCACCTCTCTAACTATCCTCCTGGCAAGCACAAGTGTCACTTTTGGCTTCCGACCACATCCTCTGAGATTTTCCACAGTGCGGAACATCTTGTATTTTTTGCTCAAATGTAAATAAAGCTGAGAAATGTTTTTTTTTTTCACAATAATATCTCTTGTACATCGTCTTATTATCTTTTGAGAGACACCTATGTCATTTCCCATCAAAAAATTACTTGCTGGTTGAATAAAAGTAACTTTAAGTCAAAATTTGCCAGGGGTATGAATAATTATGGGCAGCACTGTAACTGCCTTGACTTTTTTTTTTGTCCTCTTCTCCCCAGGACCAAATATGTGAAATGGACCTGAAATTTTTCATAAACTCATATTGTTTCCTCTTTTATCTATACTAGAGGGCCCCACAAATTTCAAAATCTGTAGGCCACTCAGCGGTAAACCTCTCTGAATCAATAGTGGGTAAGAAATTTCTAAAGTTTACCCATACCCCTTCCTTTTATCTACATTCTCTTCTGTCCTTTGGGTAAATTTAATGGATATATAGTTTGTCTAAGGCTACTGTAGTTACACACCAGCGTTCTGGCCGAGAACAGCCTGCTAGAGTTCTCTTGATCCAGCATAGCCGGAAAGTGCGCTCTACCCGCCAGACTCCATTGACTGTAATGGGAAATGTAGGAGATCCAGCTGCTCCCTGGCTTATATGCCAGGACAAAAGTTGCTGCACGCCACGTTTTTTGTCCAGCGGAATCCCGGCATACAGTATTTGCCCGTGAGCGGCCGTACCTCGTCCAGTTTCCATTATAATCAATAGGGACCGGCGGGCAGGTGACACTTTCTGGCTCTGCCAGATACAGAGAACTCCGGCAGGCTATTCTCTGCTGCAACAGCCTACTGAAAGTCTCTAACGCTGATGTGAAACTAGCCTAACTATGTAACATGA
This sequence comes from Bufo bufo, assembly GCF_905171765.1. Classification (NCBI taxonomy): domain Eukaryota; kingdom Metazoa; phylum Chordata; class Amphibia; order Anura; family Bufonidae; genus Bufo; species Bufo bufo. Next base: position 44,718,033 of record NC_053394.1, read on the forward strand.
TCATGAACATTTTAGTCTCCCTCTTCCTTTGCAACATTCTACATTAAATGCCCACCACCAAATTGATATTATAAGGTACAGAGTTCAGTGACCATTTGATTGTATGGATAGTGTGAGAATTTTTTGAATGGCCACTCAGAAGGTCAGTTCACAAATACCATATTAGAAGACAGAAAACAGCACTCCCAAAATTCTAAATGCAAAATCTATGAATTAACTAATACCGCATTCAATATGGTATAAATGTAGGAGGTTCTTAGCAAATATATTTTGATAAAAAAAAAATATCTGAGCCCACCTACCCCAGCAAGGTGACCTGATTCAGGCATATAAGACCTGCACATGGATGTGCTTTCATTCTGTATAGTTGGAGACTGGACAGAATTATTCCCTTTAATCACCTCACAGTTCTGTCCAAGCACAGCTCGGGCAGCAAGCTAACAGTTCTGCCTAAACTTTTCATATTTCCAGATTGGTAGCAGCTAGAGATATGGGCCTGGTCCTGTTTGAAAGCTTGCAGTCCAAGCTCACAGCAGAAGCACAGCATTAGCACAAGATCAGCAGGAGATATCACAGTTAAAAATTGAGTCGGGAATAAATGCGGTAAAACCTGCTTTTACTTTCACTTTGAGCTGCACTCACTGTCATCCTGATTTCTAACAGTGATATCTTCCAGTGTAGTGAAGATAATGCTGTGATTCTGGTATTGTTTGAAATCTTGGAATGTCAGCTTTCAAACAAGACACTAGCTGCTACCAATCTGGAGATATGACCAGCTAAAGCAGCCTTCCCTCTGCTGTCCTAGCACTCGGGCTGAACTGTTAGGAGGTTAAAGGACCCAAGGAACCCCAACACTACACTGATCAGATGTAGAGCCTATCAAAGGGCTGTATTACTGCAGTGTATGTAAAGATTGTCTACAGATGCCCCCCCCCCACTAACACACACTGCAATACAGTATATAGCTACAGGTACTGCGCTGTTCCTTTGACACCAGATGAGTCTTGTCAAAAACTGATTCTAAAAAAAAAACTCTAAACTGTGAAAAAGGAAAAAAAAAGGTTATGATCATTTACATGGAACAAATTCCATTATTAAATACCATAATTTAAAGCTTCTAATTCATATCCCCAGTCTGATTATAAGATCATTTACAAATTACTAAGTTATAATTATTTTTTTATTTTTTTTACATAAGTAAGCATATCCCTGTCCCTAGTCACTACAATAAAAATTGGCAGCGAGACCGAATTCTTGTTAATTTTTTTTTTCTCATTGCTAGAAATCAGTCAAGTTCTTTACAAGTCGTTAGGCTTAACAGCAGCTGAACATCAAAAATAATTCATAGACTTTAGTTTTTTTCTGCTTTCAAAGGGCCTGTATTAAAAAAAAATTACTATTATTTAGCTATGTTTTGTAGTGTCATCACCTTTTGTGGTACCTTACATAACGTTATGTTGAGTAAGATCTTGTCACAGTAACAACAGTGTTAGCCAGACCCATTAGATAGGAGGTATGCCCATCAATGGCTTAACTGGAAAGTGCTGGGCTCTATGCCAAATGTTTGGATGGGAACCTCCCCCTCAAGTGGATCTGTCATCAGTTTGACCATGTAAAACTGCTAAAATTGCTAGTTAGGAGTTTCTGAGAGCAGGACAAACATACATTTTGCAGGTCTTTTATTATCAGGAGTAATGTGAATATAATTTTTTTGTAAACTTTTATTTTGCCAGATTCTACTCCTGCAAGTGCCCAAAGTGGAACTTCACTGTGAAGTGCTGTCTGCATTGAACTGCTTCACCGCTCTCGCCTTTTGCTCTGAATGACAGCTGTAGTGGTCTCCTGGTTGGATGCTAGCCTATGAAGCAGTTTAGTGCAGAGAGCAGAGTGCACTTTACAGTGAAGCTCTTCCTCCATTGCACTTGTAGGAGCACTGCCTGGCAGAATAAAAGTGTACATCCATACTACTGATACTACTCAAAACCTATGCTTGTCCATCTCAACCCAGCCCCTACCTAGCACTGTCAGCAGTTTCGAATGATCAAAACTGCTGACAGATTCCCTTTAAATCTTTAAAGAGAAAAACTGTACGTCATTTGCGTGTAATGGATATATGGAGCAGGCCCAGCATGTGAATGTAGCAGCTGCCAGCTGTGTAATACAGCTGGCACCTTGTCACAATGATCAGGTTCGGAGGTTACTATTTTCGGAGGTCCCACATCAGTGAATTGAGAGGTGCCATGTACTCTTCATTTATATCAAGATGAGACCCAAACCTATTAGATATTTGTGGCATATCCTTTCGCAATGACATAAGTGTCCAAATAGGAGAACGTCTTTAAGTTGGCCATACACATTTGATTAATGTTGACTAAGCCACTTATTCGAACAGGACTTCCTGATCATCTAAAGGCTAGTTTCATGCTAAAATATTCTGGCTGGCTGTTTTAGAGGAGTCTATTTACTGCTTGCAGAGGAATTTGTCTGGCCAAATCCCAGCACTAATGCCAGAAACAGTCCAGGTCCCTAAAGGGTCCCATTATAGTCAATGGGGCCTGGCAGTGCTCCGGCCCTTTCCGGCTATACCAGATATGATTAACTGCAGCAGGCTGTTCCTCTGCCGAAACAACCTGCCGGAAGATTTGTGTGACCAATGTGATAGAGGATAAAAATGTTGGGCATGTTGGGTTTTATCTTTTGTTCTTGATACAAGCTGCCACCAGAGGTGTCTGGCAACAACTTATTCTCCTTTACTCATTTAGATCACATACAGGCCCGGTATAGCCAAATGTACATGGCGAGTTGGCTGTAGTGAGAGTATTGAAGGTGTATGGCCACCATGGACATAAATACACAACAACATAGTATCCTTCTGACATCCCACCTTGTTACTCAAGATTCCAAGAAACATAGACTGTAAGGGCTGTTTAACATGAGCGAGTGAGTCCATTACGGGAATCACGCTCCGTGTGTGAGCGAGATCCTCCGTTCTGGACTTGCAGTAGCGCACGGTATTATCATGATTAATATCGATGTTTGCCTCTGTATGACCTTACTTCCACAGGATCATAGTGACAGCTTTATCTCACTATGATTCTTTAGAAGTAAGGTCATACAGAGACACACAGCATTATAAATCATGATAGTGCCGTGCGCTCCTGCAAGTCCAGAACGCAGGATCACTCTCGCACACACGGAGCGTAATTCCTGCAATGGACTCACTCGACTGAAAGAGCCCTTATCGTGAACTTCAATGAAATGCTTCAAGTTTTTCAAAAACATTTGCCCTATTAGGATAATAATCCCAAAATCTGAAATCATTATTACAAATATATAAGAACTACATTCCTTACTAACGCTTGGGAAGTTTTTCGTTGCAGGTCGTTAAAAACATCCCTTTTCCATAGGACTGTCTGTAAACGTTTAATGTATACAGTTTGTATTCTTCTGACGTACATTAAACACTTGTGTAGCTTGGGGCGACAATTGCGCTTAAATACTTCTGGAGAACTCTATGCAAATCGCCCTCACAATTTTTGCTTCATGTATTTCTTTCAAGCGCTTGACTGGACCATTTTGTTTCATGTTCTTTTATAACCTGCACCAACGTCTGATCAACGTAAACAATCCCGTCTCTCCCCACCGCTCGCTCCTCTCGCAAGAAGGGAGAAAAAGGGAAATAATATTATTATCATTATTCAGGAGCTGAAATCCGACAGTAGCTTGTAGTACATGTTTGCATTACGGTTTATATTTACTCACCATAGATATCGACTGAATAATATTAACTGGTTACAGCTCATGTAGTTGGGAACTGTTTACTCACATTGGCTCCGGCAAATATTTTATCTTGGCCAGATATTGTCATGTACACAGTGTCGAAAAGTACTGAGTGAATAAATTACGGGAAAGACTACAGAAGACAACCCTTTTCTGGAGCCATTCCCAGAGGGATGTTTTCCTATTAAAGAGTTATTGCATAGTGCTTTAATGCACAAACCCACTCACCGACAAACTCTATAAGAAAATTCACTGTGTGTTCTTCATTTTGCCGGACAAAACAGATTTGACTGTGGCAAGATGACAAGCTATCATGTGTCAAAGGGTCTCCATATTCCTGCCTCACCCCCAAAAAGTCATATGTAATTGATTGGCAGGGAGATGAGCTTTCTATGGCTACAATATCTGTATGAAAGAACAGTTATTAAACTTCATACAAGGCAAGTATTGCTATGGTCGTATTGTTTTTTGTTGTTTTTTTTACAATTTTTTTTATTTAATTTTATTTTCTGCTATCCACTTTTTTTTTTTTTTTGCTGTCTTGGAGATCGGAGAATTAATATAAAATATTGAAAGCAATAAATTGTCTCTCTTTGTGGCATCATAAAATTTGCTTTTTTGACTTGACAACTACATATGAAGTACCATTTTATATTTCAAGAAAACATTAGTGTGGCATTCCTATACTGAAATTAATTGCTTTACTCTATATGATAGTACATTTATGATACATGCCGAGCCTAAATGTGCTACACAACTCGGCACTATATTGGGATGTGCATACATAGTGATGATTAATTCTTAACATTGGCTTTATTTCACATTTCGTTGGTTATGGCTTTTGTGTTTATAACAATGTAATAGTTTTTAGTAGAGTTGAAAAATTATTTTTTGTTTTGTTTTGTAGAGTGCTAATTATGCCCTATCTAAAGGTTTCTTTAGAAGGGACAATTCAACAGGTGATTGTTGGGAAGTAAGCGTTTCTTCCCGGCAATCGCCTGCGCCTCAGTGAAGGAGACCACTGCATTTACATGCAGCAATCTCCTCCACAGTATGGGGAGGAGTGATCGCTAATGCCATCGTTCCTTCCCATACAGAATCATTGCTTGCCAGCAGTAGAGAGTGTTTAGGCAGCACGGTCTGCTGCCAGAAAGCGATGATTTAGGTTGCCTGCACAAACAATCCAATTACCCGACGAATGAGCTTTTCACTTGTTCTTCGGGTAGTCGGTTGGACCTTTACACTGCCAAATAATCCCTAACGAGCGTTCCTAGGAACACTCGTTATCGATTATCTGGTGGATTCTCGGCCTGTGTAAAGGGCCCTTAAGCTATGTTCTCATTGTTCCACTGCAGTCAAATACGGGTCCATTTTCAATCTTTATATCCTACTGCTTGTTAACTTCTTAGCGCTCAGCAGACATGAAAATGGAGTACCTAGAGTAAACCCGCACAAACACATAGAGGACATACAAACTCTATGCAGAGGTTGGCCTTGGTTGTATTTGAACCAAGAATCCCAGCAATTCAAGGTACTCAAGGCAATTCAAGGCACCAGTAACACCACTGAGCCACCGTGATGCCCATCGGCATCAGTGTTGGACTGGGCCTACTGGTAAAACTTATCCACTGTACAGATGCATGCTCACTCAGCAGCATGCTACAAGATGATTGATTAGAGGGGCCTTTGCAATGATTTCAAGAAGGTCCTAAGGAAACGAGGATACTGGCTGGTCCTATACCTAGAAGTAATCTTAGCTACCTGATGCATCTATAATAATAAGTTCGGTAGTTTGTTAAATAAGCTACCACTTTTTTATGAACATAGGCTGGTTGAGATGCTGTACGCTGCCTATCTATATGTAGTACAGTCACTCTACTGTGTTATGTGCCTCTTGTGCAGGGGTTGGGGGCCCACCTTGCTCTCTGCCCGATCCCTGAAGACGCCAGCTGGCGAAACATGTTTGAGAGCAGTGTTTGAGGGAATTTTTAGTACAGCAGTGACGCTTCTATGAGGGAAAGTAATAAATAGGAAATACTATGTGGTAGGCAGGGACAGAGTTCCATGAGAAGAGTCTGGAACCAGCGGGCGGATACCAGCCTCCCATCACTGATATATTAGCACTGTGCCTTTAACAGTACTGGTAACGTACTCTGAGAATTAGGAGGCGACACAACTGAGAGAGAAGGAAGGAAGAGTACTTTACCAGCACTGATCATGAACAGAAATGGTACCCTCACCATCACCTAACACAATGGCTTTTGGCACTATTTATTCCTTTTTTTGCTTTAATTTGTTCTCTTTTTGAAGACACTGCCTTACACATTTAATGGGGCTAGGAGCCCTTCCCCAATACCCATATAGTCCATCTACCCCTACATTTATATTCACAACTATTAATCTTAGGGAACAGAAACAGAATTTTTTAAATTATGTCTTCTCCATGAGGCTCCAATACTTTAGTACAGACATTCCTTTCTTTACTTTTCTTCTTGCCTTGAGATTTGAAAATAAAGAACTTTTGAGGTATTCTGTAGGGCATTGTGAGCAGTGATGGCCAGTTCGCAGTGTTCGCCCGCGAACACATGCGGGCTGCCACCTTAAATCACAAGTCCGGCGAGGCACAGGTAAGCCCTTACCTGTGCCGCGAGCTGGTCTGAAACAAATGCGGTCTGCGGGAGCAGGCAGTTCCGAGAACAGCCCGATCAAGGCCCCCGGCATTTGTTTTAGACTTGTGATTTAAGATGGCAGCCCGCATGTGTTCGCAGGCGAACACGGCGAACTGGCCATCACTGATTGTGAATAATGCAAAAGTAATTTTTTTCTCCAAAGCTGGTTATGTGAAACTACTCATCTCAGGATATTTCTAGCCACAGAGAAAGGTAAGGATGGACACATATTGGAGAATAATATGTATCTGTTAGGCTTTAGATTAGATGTAAGTTAACAGACCTTACCCAACCTCCCATTCTTTGCCACCACATTTCCCGATCAAGCCATCAAACTGTAATAGAGAATATATTTGGTAGCGGTACTGTGACTAGTGCACTATTACTTTAGCGCTATTCAGAAAATCCTGGGAAATCCTGTTAGAGACTCAGCAGGAAAAAAATCCTCACGCAAATTGTATCTTATGTTTTCTGAATGACATTAACATGAAAACAAATGTTGAAGAAAACAACAGAACCTCATCCAGCCTCTTTATCTTCTTCATTTACGGTAAGAGAACTGCAGAAGTAGAGATGACACCTCGCGTATTACGACTCTTTCAAGTCCTTGCTCTCCGTAGTGCGCCTCTTCCTTTTTGCATATAATTTTTTTTTTTTTACGCTAGTGACACTGCAAATTGTTTCATACCTTGATTCATGCCGCTGTTGACACGGGTTAAAACATGTTTCAGGTAAACAGACTATTTACTGCAGAAATTACCCTTCATGTTCTGCTCGCGTCTCCTCTATGTATTTTGTTTTATTTCAACTTTGAACATGTCATGAAGAACTGCCCTCATCAGCATCAGGAGGAAAAGAGAGGGAGTCTTGAATTTCAAAGACCTATACATTATTCCTGAAATTTGCATCCTGCACTCTTCAGAATAAAATATGCAAGAACCTACACAAAAGGAATATTTTTTTCTTCTTTTTCTTATTCTCTTTCCTGAATTGGGCTTTTGATGTTGAAGAGAAGCACGTATTAAAGGACATCCCTAGAAGGCTATAGAATCGGCTCCTATTTATGACAAATCTCGCCGAATATGATGGTGTCATTAGTTTGTGGATCGCATCCTTGAAAATAACTGCGAAGGAGCCAAATCGGTTTAAAATAAGATAACAAAATGGTTTAAGCTACTTAGCTTGAATGCCAATTATATTTTAATATTCAACCGAGCATATTTTACTGTGAAAAAAGGCAGGCTCGACACATGCATAACTCATTGGCAGCATCGACCAGCTGTGCCACTATTCTCCTCAAATCACTTTGTGCATTTTAGTAGCATGGTAATTTAGTGGAGAACTACCTGAGTGATGGCATTTTCAATGAGCAGGTAATCTACAGAGAATTTTTATATGGTTATGAGTTCTGTGCATCAGCCTGGCAACACAAAAATACATCAAAACCAATTACGGTATCAACTTTCAGTCTGATACCCTTGCCACGCAAGTGCATGTATTCCTGCCCCAGGCATTTCAAATTGCATCTAATTTGAAATCTTTGGGGTTTTAATTAAATTTCAGAATATATAGAATTCTTCATTAGTACCTGCTCTGAATAGCAGATTATACTCCTCTCTGTCTCTCGTTAAAGAAATAGGCTGTGGTAAATAACATATTCAGGAACTCATAATTTGCGCTGCCTGGATATTGGGGAAAGACAGTGAAATGCAAAATATTGCAAAAAAGAAAAGAAAAAAGATTATTAGTCCGGTGAGGGACCCTTGATTTGTATTTTAATGGAATTTTACATTTCTCTTAATGATTTGCAAATTGTCCTCTGATTATAAGATGCATTAAGCTTTTCATTTTAATGGCTGTACATAGCCATTAGCAGAATATCTCCTGTCTACCCTTCTTAGATGGTTTCCCTGCAGCAGATAAATATTGAAACCGTTAATACGGTTTCATGTACCACCATGATGACATGGCTTGGACCAGGACATTAATAGATAAAGGGCCTTTACATTTTTAAATTTTGCTGGAAGCGTTTGGGTTTTCAATATTTTGTTGTCTATCACAATAGGTCAACTCGATGATAAAATTGACTGTAATGAAAAAAAAAAAAACACTTAGGCTACTTTCACATTTGAGTTGTTGTTTACCGGTACTGAAATCCGGTGTTCTGTCATTCTGGTGGACCATATCGGGATGTGAGTCTCCTCTAAACCCCTGCAAATCCTCCAATCACTATCCTGCGGGTGCAAATGTAGGTGGGATCCTGGGCGTCTCCTCTGCTCTTCCACAGGCAGATTACTGTGCCCAGGGGAATCCGTGGCTGGTTATGCCGATGAGCTTGACCATGGAGCGGGCGCTGCCCCAAGACGAGGTGCTGTGGGCACAGACGCCGAGCCTCTTGGACATGACGATATCTATGACTATAAGGGAGTTTCAGGCGATGCCTTTAAAGGACGGGTTGAGCTGCATGCAGTCCTCCTCCGCCAGGACCCGCCTACATTTGCACCCGCAGGATAGTGATTGGAGGATTTGCAGGGGTGTGTGACTGTGTGTGAGGCTGCTGATTGGTGGATTTCCAGAGACTCACATCTCAATAAGGTCCACCAGAATGACAGAACACCGGTAGAGGATCTCAATACTGGATAAAAACGTTTCTATTTAGTCCTCATGCATTCTGAATGGAAAGAGATCCATTCAGGATGCCTCTGCCGGATCTCAATACCGGAATTAACAACGCAATTGTGAAAGTAGCCTTAGAATTCCTCAGTCCATCAACGCCATTGTACTCCAGAGCTGCATTTGCAATTTTGCAGAATCTCCAGGCACTCCTTCTGGCTTGATTGTCACGGGGTAGCATCATGGGTATCAAGATAGAGCGGAGGTGCATTCCCTGAGCTGCCACTCGGTCTCCTGTCCCTGCCTACTTGCACCACCCGCCCTAGGTGACTGGGCGCAACTGGGCGACAGTCCCTGGCCTGCGTAAGTGCAAGCAGAGAGATAGAGACAGCAGGGAAGCGGACAGCCAATGAGAAGTAGCACTCGAGTGGACAGAGAGGTAGAACAAGCAAGGTACGGAAGGGCGAGGCGGGTCAACTAGCCGAGGTGAGTCCAGGATGTCACGTCAGTACAAGGGAGGAGACAGAGACAAATCCGAGAGAGAGCCGAGGTCAAAATCCGGGAGATCACGTCAGTACCAGGGAAGAGGCAAAGAGAAAATCCGAAAGCAAGCCGAGGTCAAAATCCGAGAGGTAGCGTCCAGGTTCAGGGAGCAGGCAGAAGAGGTGTCAAGAAGGAAATCAAGGGTCAATTCCAGAGGTCAGCTAAATAATAATAATACACAGCCTAAGGGACGAAAATCACAGGCAACCTGTGGCCAGCAGGTTGCCTGTTTAAATAGTGGAGGGAAGGGGTCATGTGACGTGGCCAGCGTCACATGATCCCTCCTCCCTGACAGTAGCCGAGCACCGAGTGCCTAGCTCGGCCCCAGCCGGTCCCCAGCGTCGGCCGCTCCTGCAGGAGGAGTGCGGCCGAACGTCCCACCTCCCCCGTCACCATGGCAACCGGGATGCCGCGGACAGGAGAGCGCAGCCAGGAGACGTGAATGTCCTGGCTGCCGCGAGATCAGAGGCCGACGGCGGCGCAGGGAACAAGAAGCCCGCCATCTGCCTCTCGTGACATTGATTTTATGATTTACATATGGGAATTGTCATCTTAACACCAGGATTTTTTTAGTTTTATAAACCCAACTGTTTCACTACATTCAGGGACACTCACAGATATCATATGGCCTCCCCTCCCTATGAGATTTCGGCAAAATTTACAATTTTTTTTAAGTTTTTTTTTTGGGTTTAATAAACAAAACAAAAAAGTTACATTCTGCCACACCCACTTTACCTGACTTCTGTGGTGGAAAAAGTCGAACAGGTGGTTCATAAATGTGGCATTTTGAACATCATCTCTCTCAATGTATTTATACCAGACAACTGTCATAAAGGCATTGATGGATCTTCCCCATGCTGTTCTAAATCTCCTGCTTCCCCTCACATAGTATATAATAAAGCGGTCACCACTAGGGGGAGCTCAGTGTATTAATTGAACTGAATGACAGCCCTAAAATGGCATTGCACTCCCTAGAGTCCGCTACACTCCCTAGATGTCGGGAAGCAAGAGAAAAGTTCAGCGCCAGACTCTTAGCGGTTGCATCGTCTGCCTCTGGTAGGTGCACCCCTGACTGCATTATAGGAGCTGAACTAAGCTGTTGGAGGTATGTTTGTCAAGAAGCTTGTCAGTTGTTTTGATAGGAGCCAGCAGAATGTTGAATGCAGCTCCGGAGTATAACATAGGCTGTAACTCAAGATTAGTAGAACATAAGTAATGTTCGTAGAGTACAGTCATTTTATATACAGCCTGTTAAATCATATTGATAGTTGAAGAATTATGTTAAGGTTGGTTGTATGGATTCCTGTAGAGGGGTTTCCAAAGTCATTAAAAAAAAATCACCATTTATTTTTCTAGAAACAACTCAATATCTGTCCATGGGCTTTTGCTTGGTCCTCCCAGTATTGTAGTTCAGTTTGCTTAACATGGGTCTGTTTCTAGGGTAACAATATATATTTTTTTACGCCTGGGCAACCCCTTTTAAACAGTAACGTGATCATTTCTGATTTCCGGTTATCTAAAGTTTGGTACAGGGTTTCTAGAAGTGCCTTTTGTCCATACGCAGCCTGTGTGGTGTGTGGCACTGTTCCTGGAAGACAGCAGTTTTTTAAAGTAGAGAAGTATGAATCTTGTGTGGTCTAGATGTTTAAAAATATATATATTTTAAGTTGTTGTCTGAGACTTTGATATTGACGGTCTATCCTCAGGATAGGTCAACAATATCAGATTGCCATGGGTCTGAATCCCGGAACCACCTGCTGATGAGCTGTTTGAAGAGATCACGACACTCCACTGAGCGCTGTGGCTTCTTCCTAAGCTAGTGATGTCATATTCATCAGTCACATGGCCTAGACGCAGCTCAGTCCCATTCAAATGAATGGCTCTGAACTGCAATACTAAACACAGCCGCTAACCAGTGGATAGTGCTGTGTTTGGTAAGCTGTGGGGAGGCTGCGGTGGAACTCACTGGAACTCTGCGGCCTCCTCAAACAGCTGATCAGCGGTTGGGCCTGGAGTTGGATCCCCGCCGATCTGAACTTGATGACTTATTCTGTGGATAGGTCATCAATAATAAACAACTGGAAACCTCTTTAAAGGGAACCTGTCATCAACTTTATGCTGACCTCACTGAGGGCAGTATATAATAGTGACAGAAATGCTGATTTTAGCGGTGTGTCATTCATGAGCTAAAAGTAAGTGACTGCTGAGAACCAGCATCATAATCATTGCAGCTCAGGCCTGGAAAAGAGTCAAATCTACCTGGGAAGAGTCATGGTTATACATAATCTCCTGCTCTCCCACCCATCTGCTGATGATTGGCAGTTCTCTCCTAGAGAGAAAGGGAGAAAACTAGATAGAAGACTGTCAATCATCAGCAGGTGGGCAGGAGAGCAGGAATTCATGAATAATCATGAATCTTCTCAGGCGGCCATGACTCTTTTCCAGGCCCAGTCTGCAATGATTGTGATGTTGGTTCTCGGCAACCACTTACTTTTAACTTTTAAATGACAGACCGTTGAAATCAACTCACCTGTCTCTACTTTATGCTGCCATTAGTATGGGCAACATAAAGATGATGACAGGTTCCCTTTAATGGAATATCTGTGTAGGGTATGTTAGAGGACATGTCAGACACTGCCTCGTTGTACACTTTTTGAAACTAAGAATACCATCTCGACAGTGTGCGTGAAAATACAGCAGAACCAGAATATGATTAAGAGGTAACATTTCGAGTAATTAATAGAAATGTGCTACAAAACATATAAAATACTGAGTTAAAAAGTTATTTTATTAGTTTTTTTTAACCTATTTTATGCTATTATTAAACCTGAGGAATTGCTCTAGTGCTGGTAAAATAGCATTCGCTGAATGGCAGTGAGCACGTTCTCCTGCCTAATTTTGAAAAGCAACTTTCAAATACAAGAAAAAGTATTTCCAACTGCCCCCTTGGTATGTTTTCCATCAATCAACAATCAGGAACTGCTGACAAAAAATTGAGCTTAAGCCCCAAACTAACACATAAATAATAGAAAGAGAACATAGACGTGTAGAGCTTGAGCGCTCAGGCAAGCGTGTCCATTTCATTTGGCGTACATGTCTTTCTGTTCCCCAACACTCTCCTCTGTCCACTGTGTTTTTTCTATTTTCTGGCAGCTGATAAAGTTAAGCAAAAGGATAATATTATTTCTTATTTTCTTGTAGTACATTGTTCAGTGTAACCCTTGAAATTCTGGAGACTCCAACTGAAACATCCTTACCAAGTAGAGGCATTGACGTTGTTCTCCTGTTTGAAGCCCAACGGGCTATGGTCATTGGCATGTAACTTAATCTCTTCACAAAATGTGTATAATACATGGGTCGTCGTCTCTAGCGAGCAATAATTCCCAAACTGCATCATTCTTTGAGTAGCATGCTACGAACAGATGTCAAGTGTAGACCTCATGAAAAACTTGATTCTTACTAATACCGACGTACATTCCCCTCCCTTTTCCTTTTTGGCATTTCATAGGCTTTTACTATTTGCTGTGGCTGAATAATACTAATAAAAATGACCAGCATCGGCCAATTCTCATCCCTGTAAAAATGATTTTTGAAAAGGTGCAAAAATGTGCGAATACGTGACAAAACTGTGAGTAACACAACAGTAGCTCATCCAGGACATAAAAGCTAGTAGATGGTGCCAGCATTAGTCACATTATTATTTTTTTTCTTAAGAAATGGAAGCATCATGTAACAAGAATGAAAAAATTTTCATTCTGACCCACCTACTGATCACATACTATAGCGCCTTTTATAGGGTTTGTACGTAAAGACTTCAAGCTAAATAGGTCAATGTACCATAATGTAGCAGGTTTAACAAGGTATTTCTTTAAGACTGGAAATTCAAAAGTTGCTTTTGGTTCCAATAATAGCCCAAGGAAATTGGCCATAACTATTCCCACCAATTATGAAATCCCACCGTTCACTATCAAGACCTGCCACCATGTAAGATCCTTGTAGCCAGAACAGTGGCATTCTCAGTGGATCTTAGCTTTCCCCCTCAAGTTTCTTATCAAGATTTGAGTTTTAGGATGTTGGACCCCTGTATAGTAGTTTTAAAAAATACAATTTTATTTAGGTTAATGCATTCATTAGGGGGGGAAAAATAGACACAGGGCACATCATGGAGTAATGACTTGAAGAGAAGGGGGAAGAAAACAGGTCACCTTTTGTAGTTGAGCTATAAACTAGGCAAGGGGTGTATCTGGAGCTAACTAGACCCTTTATCATGTGTCAAGCTAGTCCAGTGGCAAAAAGCGTAGCTTATTTCTTCTACATAGGACTACCAAACAGCACCAAACTGAATTCAGTCCTTGTGCAGTATACATTGTACACCCCTATACCCCCTGTATCCTCCTGCTTCACTACAGCCTTGCACCTGTTCATTAATATAGAGCAGCCATAGTAAACTGACCTTGTAATGCAAGTGATAGTCAGGGTTGAATCACATGAGAGGCAGAGAGGCATATGCACATGGGTGCGTATGACCCATTAGAATATTTTAGGATCCTCTTGTGGCTCCAGGATTTTATACAATATTGGGACCTTAATATAAAAGGGCCTCAAAATTCCAGCAGAAGATGATTTGGTGTGATTTTGAAGCCATTACTTGCCACTGGGCTCTATTTCTTATGGGGTGATTTACAGATTCCCTATCAGACCTTATTGCTGATTCGTTCTGCATCTACAATGATAACACTAAGGATTGACATGCAATGGAAATTGGATGTGTACATGTTATATGTAGATGAAGGATGGGACTGCAAAATAATTTCCTCTGGTGGACTCGATGAACCCCAGTCCAACACTATGTACAAATGCCTAGCTTAACTCACTATGAAAAATTTGGGGACTAAAATTATTTCGCTTCCTAATATTTAAATGTACCAGCCAATGCTCCTGAGATATTTTCTCGTAGTGTGGAGTACTTTGCATGTTCAAGAATGTATAATAGGAAACTGCAGCTGTAGTGCTCCTTGGACATCTAATGCAAAAGTAATTTGAATGTAAATAAGGCGAGGATCTTTTACCTCTAACTAGAACTGACAGAAATTGTGTTTGGATACATTTTCAATCTGAAATTGGCAAATGAACCCGCACTCAATCAGATGTGTAGTCCCATACGTTCATTTATGTATTTATTTATTTAATTACATGGGTTAATTTATTCCAGATTTACAGAACCTTATAGGTCAGTTTAGTTCATTTTTCCTTTGTTGTTTTCTCCTCTCCATGGTATAAGCAGTGATCAGTAACCTAGCCACTTAAAAACGTTGCTATGTATCCCAAGGAATGCTGATAATGCTGAGGGGTTTGTTGAGAAATTCTATAGTGAACAAGGCATTGAAGCCTCCCATACACATTAGATTATCGTAGGACGAACCTGCGGATTTTGGCAAGGTAGCCGTCTAGGCGTATGGAGGCCTCCCAACTCTCGATATTGGGCAAGTGCCCAGTCCTTATGTTCTGCTAGGAGTATGCAAAAAGATCTCTCCCAAGAAAAGAGAACCTGCGTCACCTTGTGAAAGTAGCTCCCTATGAGTCAAAATCAGTTTTTTTTAACAAGCCTTGGGACATGACAAGGGAAAATAGCCAAGCCAAATATCCATCCCTAGATAGCTGTTTTGGGGTGCTTGCCCCTCATCAGTACACAGTAGAATTACCCTACCTAAGCTGCATCCAAAGCATCACACTCAGCCAGCCAGTACTCCTTACTGATGAGGAACAACCACCCCGAAACAGCTGTCTACGGATGCATATTTGGCTTGGCTCTTTTCCCTCATCATGTCCCAAAGGCTTGTTTAAAAGTCAGATTTTGACTCATAGGGAGCCGCTTCCAAAAGGTGGCAATAGCGAGATGGTTCTCTTTCCTTGGAAGATACTGTAGCTCTTTGCATATTGTTTTCCCTTGGAGCTCTGCCAGTAAGTCTCCATACAGTGCTGTTCTCATCGGACAGCCACCACCAGAATTCAGCAGCTTTATCCTCTCTTGCCATAGAAAACATATGCATCCTCAGCCAAAAAGCATGTTTGTGTATGAGGGAGTTGTGAGGAATAGATAGTTCAGCGGACAGCTACTGGAGGTGTATGGGCATGAATAATGCCGCACAACGTTGGCAGTACAACAGAGCCCTAGGTAAAGCTGACTACACGAATGAGACCACTGTCTCCCATGAACATTTGATACAACTGAAGTAGCATGTTTATTTCAGTAGGTACGTACAGTAGATAAAGCCCTATCAGACACAAACTGCAATGGCTGCAGACATCGTTCATATACACATTAGATTATTGGGTTGGCAGGTTCAGCCTATATTTATCTAAAGCTTTTGACCAGCTTAAGTTCAAGTCGAATGCATCAACCCAAATGTTTTTAATTTCACAGTATCGCTTGACTGGGTTACTTGAGGCTATCTTACTGTCCACCTTTTGGTATTGGCCCTTACCTCTGGTGGATTGCCTTTCTCGACTTCATGTAGGATAGGTATGCTTTAAAGATCTGTTTTGTCTTCTAGAGCTACTTACAATGTTCTGCCAAATGCCAGGGTGTCAACTCTAAAGCGTTCTGCCCGTCACCTTGAGTTGCATACCATGCTTTACCTTGTCACTTGTCTCTGATCCACGACAGACTACTAGGTCGTATCTGGATTTTTATAGAAATTTGAATACCTTGTTTCGGTATGGCAGGAACGTATGGCCAGGCGCAGGTTCTGCGCACCTTACCGTGTTTCTAGTCAAGTGCTTGTATGTTACGGCGCGTTAGCATACATAAATATTTGTATGCCTTTCAGCAGTGCAGTAATGTAATCGACATGACTGAAACTTGATGCCACACTGTGAAAAAGTAAATTATTCGACATGACTCATTCTGCTGGTTTTTAAAATTTGCCTGAAATTACAGTAATTTAAAGCCTGGGTTTTGGTTGCTTTGCTCAAATCTGTCACTTCTCATCTAGCGTGAAACAAGCTGTTAAGTTGAGAATTAAATAAATGCCTGAACAGTGAATCAGTTCTGGCAGAACCCCTTACAAATCAGTTTTTTATACTTTCATCTAAATAGCAGGTTAGGTCCTTTAAACTATTTTTAAATGTGCACTGTGGTTCTCTACCCTTTACCGGGGTGAGGAAATATGCTTTAAAAACAACTCGGAAATGTGGATCTGCACATATAGAATATTCTGTCACATATTTGAAATTTCAGAATGTGAAATGTTACTACTCTCAGACATGGTGTTAAATAGTAGATTAACATGATCAAATTGATATCACATTGACATGTGTTGACAACAACAAGTTTTACAGATCTCGATGGAGGACATTCAACACAGTGTTGGTGGTGGAAATTCCACTGCTTGTAGAGATCTGTGCAGATTTTGTTGATAGAATTTTCCCAGTTTCTTCTGGAACAGTGGGTGGTCCTCTCTTCTTGTGTTCGAATGTTGTACACATATTTGAGCTTCAAAAGAAGGGCAAAAACAGCACCATTTTGAAAAAAATAACTTCAAATTAGTTGTATGCCGTCAAAGACTTGAATAACTTGGGCCCACCACAGGAAATAATTGTGATGGTCCACAATCAGTTTATACAGAAGATGACAATGCCCACTGCATCCTTAACTATGTCATCCTTAGTATAATATTATAGGTTACTTAAGAACCAAACCCACCAGAATTTCCAAATCACCTTCAAATGGGGTTGTCTTCTGCATGACCTTTGAGACCCATTACTGTGTCAGTACCTTGGCCCACCATAGATTTCTCTAGTATTCTGGTGGGCCAGTCCAAACCATATTCCATAGAAGAAGCAGCCAGGAGACCACAGCACCCCCATGTATTATGTCCTTTATGTATTTATATATGTTCTTTATTAAATAAACAACCGACTCATTATGAGACGCTTTAGCTCACACAGACCAGAGAATAGCTCATGTCTCTGATGTGTTGACGTCCACTGTGCTTCACTAACACTATCTCCCATGGAATATTAGAGAGTTGCTAGAGTTGTCTACTTCTCTTCTACAAACTGAGAGAAGTAGGCTCTGAAGCTACTATAGGGTCATTGGATGAGTCAAGTCTCCCATAATGTGTTAGGTTGACCACTACTACTCTACAACAAAGAAAAAGTAGTTTTAAGGAAACTATTATTTCTTAGATTAACAAAATCCTCTTCAGGAAATCTTGATCACTTCATTCCATTTATTAGAGAGATTTCTGAAAACCTGGACTTCCATCAGCAACATTTTTTTTTTTTTTATAGTGATGCAGTTGTGCGATCCCTTTTATTAGTAACTAGCAGAAGGTCCCGGCTTCGCACGGGTACCGTATATTTAATTTATTTCATTTAATGTTTGTGTGTGTTGTTAAAAGATATCAACAGTATGCCCCATAACAGTGACATCTACAGCACCCCAACCCCTTAACAGTGACATCCACAGCCCCCCATCCCTTAACACTAACCCCCCGCACAGTGCCCCACCTCTTTAAAATGTGACCTACACAGCAGCCCACCCCCTTAACTTTGACCTTCACAGCAGCCCACTCCTTTAACAGTGACCTCCACAACACCCCACCCGCCACCCTAACAAAGACCTCCACATCGGGGAATTATTGTCTTTAATTGACAGTATATAAAGCCCCACAGAATTAATATACACTTAAAGTCATGTGAGTTATTTCAGCCTCTACAACAACGTTGGCTAAGCTTCGCAATCGAAATGATATTAACTCAGACATAAGCTGTCTTATGCTAAGAATGTCCTTTGTTGATTATAGCAACCAATCAGAGCTCACATTAATGACCTGTAGCAAAATAGAAGCTGAGCTGTGATTGGTTGCTACATGCAACCTGATGAATATCCAGGCTGACTGCCACAACAGACAATGGCTCCTGTAGTTTGCCGGTTAGGTTACTAAGAGTATTTTTTGGCAAATAATTGGAACTCCCGGGGTGAAAATGTCCACTCAAAACATAGTCTATGACGTTCCCCGAGTCACAGGAGGCAGTTGTGCAAAATGTTTTGATTATAAATACGAATTCCTTTAGCGGACACACATACATACATACATACATACATACATACAGTACAGACCAAAAGTTTGGACACACCTTCTCATTCAAAGAGTTTTCTTTATTTTCATGACTATAAAAATTGTAGATTCACACTGAAGGCATCAAAACTATGAATTAACACATGTGGAATTATATACATAACAAACAAGTGTGAAACAACTGAAAATATGTCATATTCTAGGTTCTTCAAAGTAGCCATCTTTTGCTTTGATTACTGCTTTGCACACTCTTGGCATTCTCTTGATGAGCTTCAAGAGGTAGTCCCCTGAAATGGTTTTCACTTCACAGGTGTGCCCTGTCAGGTTTAATAAGTGGGATTTCTTACCTTAGAAATGGGGTTGGGACCATCTTTTGCGTTGAGGAGAAGTCAGGTGGATACACAGCTGATAGTCCTACTGAATAGACTGTTAGAATTTGTATTATGGCAAGAAAAAAGCAGCTAAGTAAAGAAAAGCGAGTAGCCATCATTACTTTAAGAAATGAAGGTCAGTCAGTCAGCCGAAAAATTGGGAAAACTTTGAAAGTAAGGCCTATTTGATCATGAAGGAGAGTGATGGTGTGCTGCGCCAGATAACCTGGCCTCCACAGTCACCGGACCTGAACCCAATCGAGATGGTTTGGGGTGAGCTGGACCGCAGAGTGAAGGCAAAAGGGCCAACAAGTGCTAAGCATCTCTTGGAACTCCTTCAAGACTGTTGGAAGACCATTTCAGGTGACTACCTCTTGAAGCTCATCAAGAGAATGCCAAGAGTGTGCAAAGCAGTAATCAAAGCAAAAGGTGGCTACTTTGAAGAACCTAGAATATGAAATATTTTCAGTTGTTTCACACTTGTTTGTTATGTATATAATTCCACATGTGTTAATTCATAGTTTTGATGCCTTCATAGTCATGAAAATAAAGAAAACTCTTTGAATGAGAAGGTGTGTCCAAACTTTTGGTCTGTACTGTACACTCAGCTTTAGATATAAGATTTTGGGGATTCATATAGTTTATATTAAGGAACAAATTCAGATAGTTGTGAAAAAGGAAACCAAAACACATGAATAAGAGAGGTTTTTGGATAGACTATAATAATAATAAAAATAATTAAATGACCTGCCCAATGTCTCGGTGGCAAAATGCAGTACTGAGAATTTTATTATCGACCAGTTATACTCTTGTTTCGGGGTCATGACATAAGAACAGATTTATAGATCACTCGTACAATTTCTGTTTTTCCTGCTGGTGACCAAGACTGCATCAGGCTGAGACAGGTGGTCGGTTCCAGATTGCATCATTCATGTAATACAGGATGGGTTACACGATACTTCAGAAAAAAGTTAGGAGTTGAGGAAAAAGAAGGAGCTTTATAGGTATACTCCAAATCCACTAGGGGTGTGATACAAATAGTAAAAGGCAGTCTATTATCACATCTTAAAAATGTGGTTTTCCATAAAGGGACCCAACTGGTTTCAACTCACACCTTCCTGACCACACTCACACATGCACCTCACTTGGTGGGGGACTCACACTCCCTTCCATATGTCTGTTGCTTTTGTTGATGGTTCTCATTTATTTTAGAAATGGGCAGCTGTTCAACGTGTGATATCCTTGTCTTACAACACAATGCAATGTCTACAATCATTTCATGTTTTATATCTGCACCAAACATCATATATGGAGCTATGACATCCCATAAGTTCATTTTAATGTATATAGAATAACGAGGTAAGTAGAATTATTGCCTGCTGGATGTGCTGGGAAAATCTCGGCTAGCAAACTAGCCAGACATTTTCACCAATAATTTTTGGCTTCTATGAAAGGACAGTGGTAGACCCCTCACCTAAAAGGCATGTCACGAGGGTGTCAAGAACCACGCCTGACTCCGTTATACCCGGGGTCAGGAAGTCGCAGCGGTTGGCTGCGCGCTCTATGTAAGATAGGGCTGTTTCCTTATGGTAGCTTTTGCAACCCTTTTTGGCTCACTCAGGGATCCGTAGCTCCTTCTCCTCAGCTGTTCCTTGTCCAGCACTCCCAACCTCCTTATATTCCCCTCTCACACTTCTCTGGTTGCCAGATATAGAGCTTCCTGCCTGGACTTCTATTCTGACCCTCTGGAGCTGTGTTGCTGCGTTCTCTAGTTGTTGGTCCAGAACGCTACCCTCCGGATCCCTATTGGACCTTTGTGGTCTGCTGTGGTCGCCCACCTGGGTGTATGTGTTTGTCTGTATTGTCTGTCCTCTCCCTGATGTGTTTCCCTCTTAGTGTCAGTGGTGCGGACTAGCGATCCCACCGGCCCGTTCACTATCTAGGGCTCATTTTAGGGAAAGCCAGGGTTTAGGCACGTGATCGCCGCACGGGTGAGGAACCCGTCTAGGGACGTCAGGGCAGTCAGGTGCCAGCCGCAAGGTGAGTCAGGGGTCACCACCTTTCCCTCTCCCTTGGGCAGGGCTTTCCCTTTTCCCTCCCTGTGCGTGACGCCGGTCATTACAAGGCAATGGCAAGATGCAAATACGATTCAAATTTAAAGCTCTTCTCAGATTTGATTTATATAATGCTTAAAGGGGTTATCCAAGTTCTCAAACAGCCCCCCCATGTGCCGGGCCCCTAACAGGTAATATACTTACCCCGCTCCTGGAGCCACTGCTGGTCCCGGCACCGCCGCTGCTGTTTCTACCTGTACACGGGTGAAAACATCCGATGTTGGGGGGAGCAGCCAATGGCAGACGGAGACGAGCCTCCCTAGCATTGCGGGTGATGCTAGGTAGGCTTGTCCCTGTCCCCGCCTGCCATTGGCTGCTCCCCCCCGACACCAGATATTTTCATCCGTGTACAGGGAGAAGCAGCAGCGGGCCCGGCACATGACGGGGCTGTTTGAGAACTTGGATAACCCCTTTAAGGGGATTTTCTGGGTTCAAAATATTGATGGTCTATCCTCTACCTCCACACTTCTACTTAGTAGTGGTGGTGCATGGTATTGCAGCATTGTCTTATTAAAAATCCAAACACCCCCCTCACCCCTGTATTATGAAGCAGATGTAGACCTGCTGTGTCTACCAAACAGATTTGGTTTGGGGCTACTCTTAAGGATACTATCCTGTCAGCCCCTTGGTCATCACCTGGAATCCAGAAAGGGGAGTAGTTTCTGTTTCACCTATGTGGACCAGGAGATTAGGCAAAACTGTACTCAAGGAGTCAGGGACAGGCCGAGGTCAGGACAGGCAGCTCAGGGTCAGAAAGGTGGTCATGTCAGGCAGTGAAGCATCAAATCCAGGAAACAGGCAGAATTCAGTACATGAGCAGAAAAACTAATAAACAGCACAAATTGGCAGGAATCTAGCAGATTAGAACCTATTTCTCAAACAGCCTCCCTCAGAGAAAGATACATTAAGTACCCCTAGCCAGGGTTGGGGAAAATTAAGGTGCATACTTGCCTTTTAAGAGCTGTAAGAAGTGTGCACCCACACCCTATAGGTACAGCAAAAGCAGACCTCAGCCTGCAAAGTGGGAAAGGGATACTGGCAGCGCTACTTTAGTCATTGGGCCCACCAGGGGAGCTGGTAAGCACAGTGGCGGCCCTGCA
Organism: Bufo bufo; assembly: GCF_905171765.1. Taxonomy (NCBI): domain Eukaryota; kingdom Metazoa; phylum Chordata; class Amphibia; order Anura; family Bufonidae; genus Bufo; species Bufo bufo. Next base: position 44,740,309 of record NC_053394.1, read on the forward strand.
CACTGGAGAGAGTGGAGTGGCGGTGGGTACAGGCATCACCTCCCATTCCACACTGGTGAAAATGAAACCTAGCTGCCAAGTAACTCTTGAGGGAGATCTCCTCAGTGGAGCCATAAACTTGAGTATGCTTTATTCTGTCTTAGCTATCAAACAACACAATATTTTTGTACCATTTGGAATAAAACTACAGACCTGTTCCTATTATATGGTGCCCCAAGAGGGGTTTTCTAGCTTTAACCCATTTGTTAATTAGGCCACAGAATGTGATCCACATAAAATAAAAAAAAATGCACTCACCTGTTTCCTGCCACTCTGTTCCAGCTCCAAGGCATTCAGTGATTCTTCCAGTCCCTGGCCTGCAAACTTTCAGACGGGGTCTCGTGCGCATCTGCAGTCATTCACATGCCTTAGCAGTGGCATGTCGCTAGTCAGTCACGTGCCACTTTGGGACACATCACCACTGAGGCCAGTGAATGGCTGCAGCGGCATATTTGACCTTGTCCGAAAGTTTACAGGCTGTGGACCGGAATCACCACAGAGACATGACGCTGGAGCCTAGTGGCAGGTAAATGCATTTTATGTGGACCGCATGCAAGGGGCCTAATTCAAAGTGGGGATAAAGCTGGAAACCACCTTTAAAGGGGCTGTTTCATCAGAGATAACCTCTTTCAAAAAATGGGGACTGGCAACAACTAATTTTGCCAGGAGAAGTAGTGGCCAGGTATTTCACCTGCAGTGCCCACTCTAGGGGTAATGTATTACATAGTGGCTATACAGATAAATAGCCGTTCATGTAGTGTGAGGATGACTCGTGTCCTCACATTAGTAACCCCTCATACAGGGAGCTAAGAGATGTGGGTCCCAAGAGAGGAACCATTCCTGACATATAGATGTGACATCCATATGTTCCAGTATGGGGTGTAGAAAGTGGTTGCCTTATTGGGACACCCAGTTAGTTTAATCTTATTTTAAAAGGATTGTCCCACGAAAAATATTCTACAGTTTTCAAACCAGCACCTGAATCTGAATACTTTTGTAATTGCATGTAATGAAAAATTTTGCATAGCCACTGAGTTATTCAATAAAATGTATCTGTATAGCGCCACCTGCTGTTTGTTTTTTTCTTATTTCTTTGTCCTGCTCACTGAGAAGGCCGCACATGCTCAGTTTAATCCTTCAACTGCCTCCTAAGTTGTGATAGGTAGAGCTTGGACACGCCCCTATACCTGCTGGAGAAAAGACACTCCCCTTGAGCTCTCAGCTTGATATACACTGAACAAAAATATAAACGCAACACTTTCGGTTTTGCTCCCATTTTGCATGAGCTGAACTCAAAGATCTGAAACATTTTCTACATACACAAAAGACCCATTACTCTCAAATATTGTTCACAAAATCTGTCTAAATCTGTGTTAGTGAGTACTTCTCCTTTGCCGAGATAATCCATTCTACCTCACAGGTGTGGCATATTAACCTCCTCCGGACCGCCTAACGCAGGATTGCGTTCCGGCGGCGGTCGATTTGCTCCTCCTTCACGCTTCGGCGCGTCTTTTTGCGAGACGCGAGATTTCCTGTGAACGCGCACACACAGGAGCGCGCGTTCACAGGATCGGGAGGTAAACGAGTGGATCTACAGCCTGCCAGCGGCGATCATTCGCTGGCAGGCTGTAGATGCGATTTTTTTAACCCCAAAAACGTATATTAGACGCTGTTTTGTTAACAGCGTCTAATATACCTGCTACCTGGTCCTCTGGTGGTCCCTTTTGCTTGGATCGACCACCAGAGGACACATGCAGCTCTGTAATTAGCACCAAACACCACTACACTACACCCCCCCCTGTCACTTATTAACCCCTTATTAACCCCTGATCACCCCATATTAGACTTCCTGATCACCCCCCTGTCATTGATCACCCCCCTGTAAGGGTCCATTCAGACGTCCGTATGTGTTTTGCGGATCCACGTATCCGCGGATCCGCAAAACACATACGGACGTCTGAATGGAGCCTTACAGGGGGGTGATCAATGACAGGGGGTGATCACCCCATATAGACTCCCTGATCACCCCCCTTTCATTGATCACCCCCCTGTCATTGATAACCCCCCTGTAAGGCTCCATTCAGACGTCCGTATGTGTTTTGAGGATCCGCGGATCCGCAAAACACGGACACCGGCAATGTGCTTTCCGCATTTTGCGGATCCGCACATTGCCAGAACTATATAGAAAATGCCTTTTCTTGTCCGCAATTGCGGACAAGAATAGGACATGTTCTATAGGCTCTACAAAAAACACAGTGTTCGCCCGATCAGGCCTGATCTTGTGCACACACTTGCGTTCAGTCCGCCCCACCGCAGTGACAGAATGATTTTTTTTCTGATCACTGCAAAAACACCGTAAAATCGCTGCAGCGCTATAAAGATGACTTTTGAGGGGCATGGCGAGTTCATAGAAGATTGTTTTTTTTTTGGCACAAGTTAGCGGAAATTGATTTTTTTTTTTGTTTTTTTTGTTTCTTCTTACAAAGTCTCATATTCCACTAACTTGTGACAAAAAATAAAATCTCACATGAACTCACCATACCCCTCACGGAATCCAAATGCGTAAAAAATTTTTGACATTTATATTCCAGAGTTCTTCTCATGCTTTAGGGCCCCTAAAATGCCAGGGCAGTATAAATACCCCACAAGTAACCCGATTTTGGAAAGAAGACACCCCAAGGTATTTCGTGAGGGGCATGGCAAGTTCATGTAAAATTTAATTTTTTGTCACAAGTTAGTGGAATATGAGACTTTATAAGAAAAAAAAAAAATGAAAATCATTTTCTGCTAACTTGTGCCAAAAAAATATATATTCTAGGAACTCGCCATGTGCCTCACGGAATACCTTGGGGTGTCTTCTTTCCAAAATGGGGTCACTTGTGGGGTATTTATACTGCCCTGGCATTTTAGGGGACCTAAAGCGTGAGAAGTAGTTTGGAATCCAAATGCATAAAAAATGCCCTGTGAAATCATAAAGATTCTCATTGGAATTTGGGCCCCTTTGTGCACCTAGGCTGCAAAAAAGTGTCACACATGTGGTATCGCCGTACTCTGGAGAGTTGTGCAATGTGTTTTGGGGTGTATTTTTACATATACCCATACTGTGTGTGAGAAATATCTCTGTAAACAACTTTTTAATTTTTTTTATACAAAGTTGTCAATTTACAGATATATATCTCTTACCCAGCATGGGTATATGTAAAAAGACACCCCAAAACACATTGCCCTACTTCTCCTGAGTACGGCGATACCACATGTGTGACACTTTTTTGCAGCCTAGGTGCGCAAAGGGGCCCAAATTCCAAAGAGTACTTTTAGGATTTCACAGGGCATTTTTTACGCATTTGGATTCCAAACTACTTCTCACGCTTTAGGTCCCCTAAAATGCCAGGGCAGTATAAATACCCCACAAGTGACCCCATTTTGGAAAGAAGACACCCCAAGGTATTCCGTGAGGGGTATGGTGAGTTCATGTAAAATTTTATTTTTTGTCACAAGTTAGTGGAATATGAGACTTTGTAAGAAAAAATAAATTAATAAATAAAAAAATCTTTTTCTGCTAACTTGTGACAAAAAATAAAAACTTACATGAACTCACTATGCCCATTAGCGAATACATTAGGGTGTCTACTTTCCGAAATGGAGTCATTTGTGGGGTGTTTGTACTGTCTGGGCATTGTAGAACCTCAGGAAACATGACAGGTGCTCAGAAAGTCAGAGCTGCTTCAAAATGCGAAAATTCACATTTTTGTACCATAGTTTGTAAATGCTATAACTTTTGCGCAAACCAATAAATATAGACTTATTGCATTTTTTTTTATCAAAGACATGTAGAACAATAAATTTAGAGAAAAATTTATATAGAAATGTAGTTTTGTTTGAAAAATTTTACAACAGAAAGTGAAAAATTTCATTTTTTTGCAAAAATTTCGGTCAATTTCGATTAATAACAAAAAAAGTTAAAATGTCAGCAGCAATGAAATACCACCAAATGAAAGCTCTATTAGTGAGAAGAAAAGGAGGTAAAATTCATTTGGGTGGTAAGTTGTATGACCGAGCAATAAACCGTGAAAGTAGTGTAGTGCAGAATTGTAAAAAGTGGTCTGGTCATTAAGGGGGTTTAAGCTAGGGGGGCTGAGGTGGTTAAGGTGCTGATTAGACAGCATAAATATTGCGCAGGTGTGCCTTAGACTGCCCACAATAAAAGGACACTCTGAAATGTGCACAGTTTTGCCTTACTGGGCGGGGGGACCCGGAACTCACACGTCCGGTATCCGTGTTTTGCGTATCCGCAATTTGCGGACCGCAAAACACTTACGGTCGTGTGAATGCACCCTTAGACAGATTTGTGAATAATATTTGAGAGTAATGGGTCTTTTGTGTATGTAGAAAATGTTTCAGATCTTTGAGTTCAGCTCATGCAAAATGGGAGCAAAACCGAAAGTGTTGCGTTTATATTTTTGTTTAGTGTAAATCTAGCAGAGCAATGAATGGAGAGATCTCTGGATCCATGTGAGGTATAGGGCTGGTTCTATCTTTGTTTAGAAAGGTATTGCCATGTATATTATGTCAGATTTTCATTTTTTTTACATTAATCATGGGTTAAAGGGAACCTGTCACCAGGATTTTGTGCATAGAGCTGGGGACATGGGCTGCTAGATGGCCGCTAGCACATCTGCAATACCCAGTCCCCATAGCTCTCTGTGCTTTTATTGTGTTAAAAAACCGTTTTGATCCATATGCAAATGAACCTGATATGTGTCCTGTGTCCGGAGATGAGTCCAGCGGAAAGGAGCCCAGCACCGCCCCGCGTCCTCTGAATCTCCTCCTTGCTGGCTGACGTCACAGAGCTGGAGCGCCGAAATCTTGCGATGCGCGAGCTAGCGCATGCGCAGTGTCGGCATCATGTTCATTCCCTGTGCTGGCATCAGCACAGGGAACGAACTACGCATGCGCTAGCTCGCGCATCGCAAGATTTCGGCGCTCCAGGTCTGTGACGTCAGCCAGCAAAGAGGAGATTCGGAGGACGCGGGGCGGTGCTGGGCTCCTTTCCGCTGGACTCATCTCCGGACACAGGACACATATCAGGTTCATTTGCATATGGATCAAAACGGTTTTTTAACACAATAAAAGCACAGAGAGCTATGGGGACTGGGTATTGCAGATGTGCTAGCGGCCATCTAGCAGCCCATGTCCCCAGCTCTATGCACAAAATCCTGGTGACAGGTTCCCTTTAAGCCCTTTAAAGTAGAGCTGAATTTAGCTTGTAGAATCCGTTTCTGTATTATGTTTCCGTTATGCCCATCAGCTTGTTTTTTTCTTTATATTAGTAACAATGCAGAACTATTAGATTTTTTTTTCACCCCAGTATAAAGCAGAGGAAGCTTTCTGTATCATATTTACAATACATAACTCAAATTCACAACCCTATATACTGATAGACGCCGGGCTACAAAAACCTGGCGCCTGTGTCTCGGCATTATAATAATCAATTGTAACATAAAAAACAAAATTGTGCTACAAAATAGAGTTGAATGTTTTAGTATTAGTTTGTTGTGTATCTTTGGTATGCTCGCATAAATTTATTATTTTGGAATTTATTTTCCAAATTCACATAAATAAAATGAGATTTACTTGGTAGGTGAAGTCGTTGCTCACACGTTCATTTTTTATGTGCCTTCCCTTTGGCATTTGTTCCTAGGAAGGATTTCTGAACCCGTAATTCTGTAAAAAATCTGCACGAAAATCTTGACATTTCGATTACAGGTCTACTGCATTATTTGAGTAAGGGACAGTGGACCGACAGTCGGACAGGAACTCACAGCATCATAAATCACAATAATGCTGCAAGTTCAGGTCAGATGAGCCAGTCTGCATTGTTTTTTCCTAGACTACACACGGTCATCTGAAACCAGGATTCTTTGAGATGAAAAATTTGAAACTTGTCTTTTTATTTTTTTGCAAACTCATTCATTTGAATGAGTGAATTTTACTCGAAAAATGGACAAGAATAGAACAAGCTGCATGGGTCAGAATGGGTCAGTGTTCAGTCTAGGGGCTGTCCATTGTCGAACTTAGAGAGCATTTGAATGGGAAAAATGCCATATGAAATGGAGAAGGTTCCAAGGATGTCACTCGTTGAATAAACTCTTTAGGTTGTGGGAGGCAGAACTTTCTGATTGACAGTTGCCCTCAGTTAGTCCAAAAAGGAAAAATAATCTCCTTTCTTTGCAAGAAAAACAAAGATGGACAAATGTTTGTGTTCCGTATGATTACACCTCTTCAAGGAAGTCAATTACTCCGCTAAATTGTTTACCAAATGAATTCGCCATCCAGCATAGGCTGCCCATTTAATTGATACAATTTGACTGCATTTATTTCATGAATTTTACCAATATATCCCATCTTATTTTCCCTTTTAATACATTGGAATCCTATTTTGTTAAGGCTTGGCAGAAATGAAGAGAACCACAGAAGGCCTCAGCAGCCGTAATTAGCACCAACATCTGCAGCGATGCATGACTAAAAGTGATGGATGGTGCACCGCTCTGACAGGGCCACAGTTTTTCATTCCGCAGCCAGGATGGTGGCTCGTAGCTGGCTGTCACTTTGACAGTAGCATGGCCACATATTTTTGTAAAGAAAAATCCACACAGCATGATTTCCTACTCAGTCATGGAGCTAACAGGACAAGACAGAACAAAAGAATTGACCCTGCTGACTCTGTAACAGAAATACAAACAAAAAGATTGTGATAAAATTACAATTTATCATATATATGATTTTATACATTATATATAGAATCATTAGGAATGTCTATCGCTTGCAGCATTTAACAACTGCAGTTTCATACACATTATTGCCTTAAATATCATCTGTGTCCACAATTTTTTTTTCTAAATATCCACCCCCTTCCTTTGAAGAAAGCTATACTTACCTGCTCCCCACTGCAGGCTTCATGAGTGCCATGCTGTCCTCTCTGCATTTCTGGTCCCCCCATGTAAACTTCCTGCATGGATGGGGTCAATTGTGACTGGCCTCAGCTGGGACACGTTCGAAAACGACATGTGACCCCGAAGTCAAGCGCCACTTGCGGATATGTCACCACTGAGACCACACGTTGGCTGCGGCATCGCACCTCATCAGTGCATGTAGTTTGCATGCAGGGACCAGAAGTACAGTGAAGACACCTCGGCACCCACAGAGCCTTCACAGGTTTCAATAAAATTGTAGACGAACCCTTTAACAACATGTGCTATGGTTGTTTAATGTTTTTTTAAGGCTATGGACACCTGCGCCATTTTGATTATTTTTTAATTAAATTGCATGTACAGTTAGGTCCATACATATTTGGACTCTGACACAAATGTTTTTTTTTTTACCTGTTTACTAAAACATATTCAAGTTATAGTTATATAATGGACATGGACATAAAGTCCAGACTTTTAGCTTTTATTTGAGGATATCCACATTAAAATTGGATGAAGGGTTTAGGAGTTTCAGCTCCTTTACATGTGGCACCCTGTTTTTAAAGGGACCAAAAGTAAGTGGACAGCTGACTCAAATGCTGTTTCATGGGCAGGTATGGGAAATTCCTTCATTATTTCATTCTCAATTAAGCACATAAAAGGCCTGGAGTTGATTTGAGTTGTGGTGCTTGCATTTTTAAAATTTTGCTGAGAAGTAAACATGCGGTCAAAGGAGCTCTCCATGCAGGTGAAACAAGCCTTTTAAAACAGAAAAATAAACATCCGAGAAATTGCTACACTATTAGGAGTGGCAAAATCTACAGTTTGGTACATCCTGAGAAAGAAAGAAAGCACTGGTGACCTCAACAATACAAAAAGACCTGGACGCCCACGGAAGACAACAGTGGTGGATGATCGCAGAATAATTACCATGGTTAAGAGAAACCCCTTCACAACAGCCAACCAAGTGAACAACACTCTCCAGGATATAGGCGTATCAATATCCAAATCTACAATAAAGAGAAGACTGCATGAAAGTAAATACAGAGGGTTCACTGCACGGAGCAAGCCACTCATAAGCCTCAAGAATAAGAAGCCTAGATTGGACTTTGCTAAAAAAAATCTTAAAAAACCAGCACACTTCTGGAACATTCTTTGGATAGATGAAACCAAGATCAACCTCTACCAGAATGATGGAAAGAAAAAAGTATGACGAAGGCATGTTACAGCTCATGATCCAAAGCATACCACATCATCTGTAAAACACGGCAGAGGCAGTGTGATGGCTTGGGCATGCATGGTTGCCAGTGGCACTGGGTCCCTAGTGTTTATTGATGATGGGACACAGGACAGAAGCACCCGGATGAATTCTGGGGTTTTCAGAGACATACTGTGGGCTCAAATCCAGCCAACCTGATTGGTCGGCGTTTCATAATACAGACGGACAATGACCCAAAACATAAAGCCAATGCAACCCAGGAGTTTATTAAAGCAAAGAAGTGGAATATTCTTGAATGGCCGAGTCAGTCACCAGATCTGAACCCAATAGAGAATTTCACTTGTTAAAGACTAAACTTCAGACAGAAAGGCCCACAAACAAACAGCAACTGAAAACCGCTGCAGTAAAGGCCTGGTCGAGCATTAAAAAGGAGGAAACACAGCGTCTGGTGATGTCCATGAGTTCAAGACATCAGACAGTCATTGCCAACAATGGGTGTTCAACCAAGTATTATAAATTAATATTTTATTTACAATTATTTACTTTGTCCAAATACTTTTGAGCCCCTAAAATGAAGGGATTGAGTTTAAAAAATGCTTTAGTTCCTCACATTTTTATGCAATCATTTTGTTCAACCAACTGAATAAAAGCTGAAAGTCTAAACTTCAACTGCATCTGAATTGTGGTAATGTACAGAACAAAAATTTGAAAAATGTTGTCTCTGTCCAAATATATATGGACCTAATTGTATTTTGTGCTAAAATATTGCTTTGTATGGCTTCTGCAGCTGGTATGTATTGCAGAATGCCATTCTGTGCTAAATCCATCAGACAAGCTCTCGTATTGCTCTGTCTACAGCCCCCAACATAAAATCCCATGTGATTTACATTTATATTTTTTCATCTTTTAGTTGTTTTTTTTTTACATAAGGTTAAATTAGCTTCAGTAGAGGTGAGAGAAGGGGCTTCAGACAGTGCTGTCAGAAACTTTGTCTGACAGATTTAGCATGACATGGCCTTCTGCAGCTTCCTATGTAGTGTATATGCAGGTAGACTGCATAGGCTGTACATGACATACAAAGCAAGATTCTGAATTACAGGTGAAACTCGAAAAATTAGAATATCGTGCAAAGTTCATTTATTTCAGTAATGCAACTTAAAAGGTGAAACTAACATATGAGATAGACTCATTACATGCAAAGCGAGATATTTCAAGCCTTTATTTGTTATAATTTGGATGATTATGGCTTACAGCTTATGAAACCCCAAAGTCACAATTTTGAGGGACCCTTTGCTCAGGGGATACAGATTAATTAGCCGACTAGAGTGTGACACTTTGAGCCTAGAATATTGAACCTTTTCGCAAAATTCTAATTTTAAGTTGCATTAAAGCAATTCCTTTTAATTTGCATTACTGAAATAAATGGACTTTTGCGCTATATTCTAATTATCCGAGTTTCACCTGTAAATCCAATTAGAAAAATATTTTTTGCATAAAATACATGCAATTCAATAAAAAGCAGTGGTGTCCACAGCATTTAAATATGGTTATGGTACAGATTTCTGGTTATGTAGACCAATTTTTTTTACTATTTAATTAATATAATGACCATAGTATATATTTCTATACAAGCCTTCCAGTGTAGCCCAGCGCTACTATCAAGGTACAGGCAGATGTAATTCCATATTCTAGACTCAAATCAGGTGCAAAATGTGACTAATATGCTTAAAGGTTAGTATATGTAAAGGTGCTAACATCATTAGTGTAAAGAAAAATAAAAAAGTTATTATATTGTACTTTCAGGTCCATATGCTAAATGAAAAGTGACAACCAATTTTCAGAGCGAGAAATGGGCTCTGAGCAGAGTTGCCACTTCCCTTCCACCACTCCTTTTAAGGGTATGTTCACACAACATATTTTTAGCATGGGTTTTAGGGTGGATGTAGTACCGAAAACCACACCGAATCTGCACTGAAACTGCCTCCCATTGTTTTCAGCGGGAGGTCGCGCTGCAGTTCATGTGGCCAAGGATTTTTCACGTTCGGTTTTCCATTCTTGGCGCAATTACTGTGCGGACACCTCAGAAAGCCATGGTAGGAGCCATCTCCCTGTTAGTGGAGCTAAACCATGAGCGGGTCTGCAGCATTCAAAATGAAGAACCAGGGCTGAAACCACAGTGGTTTATGCCATTGGATGTCTGGCGGATCTTGAGATGGTCAAAATCTGTCATGTGAACCTATGCTAATATTTCCTATTTATTCTGCAAGATGAGTGTAGAATACCAGAGAATATAAAACTGCTACTATGTATACAGTATGTAGGAGACTTCATAAAAAAATCATAATTTACCATAATTGTGGTATATTTATTGTATTGCTGTTAATTTCAGTGGCGGCTCCTGGCATCCGTTATCTGAAAAACGCAAATGATATCTTAGGGTTTATTGTTCTGAATAGAAAAAAAAAAGAAAGAATAAAAATATTCCTTACATTTTCTGCAATGTGTTTATGGAAGAAAGAAGAGCATAGAAGGTAAAGCAATATATTGTGAGAAATCCTAATATAACATTTTCAAGAAAGAAATCACTTCTCACCGGGTCATGCACAGGGGGAATATATATTCTCCGTACAGACATTAGCCTTCAGACCAGAAGCCCTTTATGCTTGGCCACCAACCAACAAAAGGATTCACAAAGGAAAAAGAATCCCGTATAATAGTTTACTGTTGCACACTGCAGTCATGGTTCAGGTGGACTATAATATGTTGTCCTTTTTGTGTGTTAGGCAGTCATTGCACGCACCCCGGCTAGTGGTTTTTTATGGTTTTCCACCGAATTTAATCCTGTCATAGATGTAACATTTATAAGTTAAATTGGATCCAATAACATTCAATATTTTAGGACTGTTTAACAAAAGCTAATTATCATATAAATGAAACAATAATTTGCAACAATACAAACAAAGATGATCATGTCCTATGGTTGACCAAGACTGGTTGACCAGTATGTTCAATGTGCCTCACAGTGAAATATTGTTTATAACGTAAAAGTACTTCCACATACATGTTCTGTAGAGCTCCACATCAGTTGCAATCAGACACTCAGATTTACAATGAGGCCCACAGTATATTTTGCTTGTATTATGCACATAGGACACACTGCATAACAATTTTTTAAGAAGCTCCCGACTGGATTGTATCAAGAGTATAAGGAACGATAGTTCCAGAACTTCCTGCACTTGGAAGCTTCTATCACTACCAAGTGTGGGGTTTCGCTCTGGTAGATAGGGTAAGCGGGCGCAGTACAGAGGCAAAATACTATTCTTAACTCTAAAACGTCAGTGTTTATTCACACTTGAGGCAATTGCACAAAACAGTATGTAACTTTGCAGTCTTGGTGTTAATTCACACACAATGGAAAGTTCATATAACACAAGTCAGTTCTGCCTCCAGTAGTCCACATCAGGCGTTAGGGGGCCTGTTTCCCGAGCATGCGGCTCTCAGCCCTCCAGCACGGCACGAAGCTTCAGATCCCAAAAACAGAGACATCTCTGCTGAGCCCAGCTGCCTATTTAAGGACAGCCAGGTGCTGCCAAAACCCGGACCGGCACTTAAACTCCTGCCCGATATTTGACCTCACCTGGCTGGAAACCAGCCCAGCCGTACATGCTGGGAGGAATATACCTGCCTTGCCAGACACAACCCCTTACTGTGTCACACAAGATATAAACTTACATCCTAGTACATGCACCATTTTTATTTTAACACCATATAGCTCTGCTATTTTGCTATTGTGTGCTACTTTTAGGGTTTTAACTACACCCAACCAAAAGGACAGGTTACAGAATCAAGTGTAGCATCTTAATGCTCAGAAGTAGAAGCACAGTTTAGGGTATGGTGACATGACAGACTTTTCATGCAGATTTTGTGCCGAAATCCAAATGACATCCACTTCTCATTGATCTCAGTGGGAATCCACACTGTAGCTCATACAATGCAGACCTTTCCGCATGTGGATTTAAAAGAAATCAAATGTCATTGTTTGAGGTGGATTTCCATGTGGAAACATTGTTGTATTGCCCCATGCGGATCAGCCCCATTGGATGCAAACTGCAGCAAAAAATAATGGTTGGCCTTGGATTTCTGAAATGGAGTCAACTGCAAAGACATGTTGGAAAAATGCTCTGTGAACATTCCATATGTGTAGACTGTATAGCAATGTTAATGTGGAACCACTGCGTCAAACAAAATCTTTGACTTTGGGCTACTCCTCAGGGCGTTATCCTAGCAGTACTGTGGTTTTCACCTTTTATCCTCTGTACAGGGATCTTGACTTTGCTGCAGGGAAGCTTCCAGGCTACTACCTCCTTGAATAGTTACTGTTTGATTAACAGCTGACCCAAGAGGGTCAAGAAACATCAGTGCAGGGCACCGCGGGGTCAGGCAAGATCGTAGACAGGGAAAAGCTGAGGTCAAGAAAGGCAAAGTATATGCAGCATAGTAAACGGCCCAAGATCAGGACAGGCAGAGAAGGGCCAATACAGAGGTCAGGGTCATGTCAGGCAATGGAGGGACACAATCCAGGAAACAGGCAAACAACAGAAATGGCACATCTTTGCAGGATACTAGGAAACCTGCTGCTCAGGCATCCACAGGGGAAAGTGCCTAAAGTACCATGATGTAGTCAGCCATAGGCTGAAGCATATCAGGGTTTGTATGCGCTGGCCCCCTTTAAAAGTCTACAGGCAGAGGAGGAGAGGCCTTGCTGATAAGTAGGCCACACCCTGTGTGGAGGTACAGAGCAACCCTAGCGTCCAGATCCGCTCGGAAGGTCTGTGACACATGGACATAGAAACCCAGGACTGGTAAGTCAAACAGTGGTAGCCTCGGCTTAAAAAATACGCAAGCAGTGGAAAGATATACAAACGGCATGCAAAAGAATACAAATCTTAAGGGATATTGATTTTGCTATAATATATAGTACAGTTTCAGCACCATACAAATAATTTTAATTTTTTGGGGGCAAATGTTGAAGGATTGTTAAGACAACTATCATGTCTATGGATACCCTTAATTGCATGATTCTGCATATTTCTAGTGCATGAAACGGAACAGTCACTTCACATGTTATAGACACGCATGTTGAATACAACAGTCTCCTGTTTCACATTTGATTGCCATGTTTTCCATAACTCCACAGCTGGACCTCAACGCCTCTACCCTTGCTCTTACCTGTGCCCCGGCTTCCTCATTTGAATAGGTGAGAAAACAAAGTTAGCGGCACAATTTGAGCTAGATTCCATCACTCAAAATTCAGTCACCATTTCTTTTGAATTTCTCGGCTGCCCCGAGGCAAAGGCTCAATGTTGATACTGAGATTAATCCCCGAAGAGCCCCTTATTTCTCAGCAGAGAAATTAAAGCTTGCCAGTTTCCCTCTCACCTGTCCTTCTGACAGCTCTGTCAGTAATGATATTCTTTCTGCATGACATAATCCCCATCCTATGGTAAAGAATAATTTATTAAGAAATTAAGGGGCTTGGCTCCCCTCTGTCTGATTGGTCTTCAAAAAGTTATCTGATAGCAGAGACAGCGTGATTATCAATGAAAAATTATTTAACAGTTCCTTGGGGCTTTTTTTTTTTAAGATAAAGCCTAATAAGTCACATGGGTAGATATCAGTCAAACGTATCCCCCTTAGATTTTCTAAATATTCCCTGACATTAAGTCAAATTATGTTGAATATGTGGCTCTTGTACGTTCAGTTTGGTGGAACTATGAGGCCTGGTTGGGAAGGGGGGGGGGAGATACATATTTTTAGAAGCTTCATAGCGTGACATGTTTGCTAATAGACCCAACCCCGTCTCCATTCAGCATGGAGAATTTCACTTAGGCCAACAGGAGGTAACAATGTGTTTGGTAATAGGCTGTTCGTTGCCAGTCCTGTGAGTTATCGACTGTGTTTATCTGTGTAATTCTAAAACCCTAATAAAATTTTAATGACTCCGAGCGTATTTAACATACAGGAGAGCTGTCGGGAATGTTGTATGCATCTCAGGCGCTGTGTGCGTGCTCTTTTTTTTCTTCTTCTTTTTCTGCTTTCATTAATATTATTGTGCTGATGGAGCGGAGTGTTGTCACAGTGCCCTACTGTCAATCGTAATCAGAGCCCGGTGAAGAAAAACATCACTGTCGGCAAGAGAAGACATGGTCTCACGTGCGTGGAGTTGTGTCATTTTAAATAACCCTTTCCTGTCTTTTATTCTGGTTTTGATAACAAGGTTGTGCCCTGGAGGAGACATACACTTGAATTAATCTGTGTGTTGTTCAAGCCTTTCCCCTAAGAAATAAATAAGAAAGTGCCTCGTGTATTGCGGTATATACTTAAAGTTTGTGTTTCCTGAAGTAGTCTTTCTGGAAATTAGGTGAAAAAAAAGGTAAAAGTTTGTGTTTTCAATCTGTACATTGTAAAAACCTTAAAATGCCTGTGTTCATGGTGTCAGTATGGTTTCTACAAGGTAGGAGCTCTTTGTGACACCATGGGGAGGTTTATTATTACAATTACAACTGTTTTTTTTTTTTTTTTTTCTGTTATTTAGTGTAAATGTATTGAAGGGAGGTATTAGGTACAAATTCCATATTTCTCAAACCGCTGCCGCAAGCAACATTTTTCTTTGTGCCGGCAAAGTAGGCGGGGCTTTAGTAGACTTTTCTTCCAGAAAGTATGCAAATTAGCTGTTTTCAAGAAGGAAGAAGACTGCCTCTAGTGCCACCTATAGGTAGCTATCCTATAAGTCAATGTTCCCCATCCTGTGGCTCTCTAGGTGTTGTAACGTATCCAGAAAACCGCAAAACCTAATGGATTGAATGTTGCTGTAAGTTCGTTTGACCCATTAATAACCCTTAAAACATGACTAGGCATATCAGCCAAACCAGAGACTCCCAAGATATTGTGACTTTTTTTTACCCAAGTGCAAAAAAAAGTGCTGCACGCATCACAAATAAATTGCATAAACAGAAAAAAAGGTGACTTTTAAAAATACCTTTAAAAAAGATAGCAAGAAAAAGGACAAAACGGGGGAGAGAGTAGCAGAGTCTTAAGGACCGGGCAAGGGCAGAATTATCTCACCCTAATTTGCCCCCTAGACTGCTCAGCCCAGGGCGGCCCCCTGATGGTAGAGGTTCCCTGTCCCTGAACCTATTACTATCCAGTCCCTGTTAATCCCTAATCAAGGGAATCCTAAAAAGGGGAAGATATCTAAGTAGAGGGTATTAGCGGTTATCCCAAAGGTATTTTTAAAAGTCACCTTTTTTTCAGTTGCTTTTCTCTTTTGATACTCTGGTGACAGTAACATCCTAGTATTAATCTGAATGATTGTTAATAAATTGCATAAACCAATCCCCATCCCTCCGACCTAAAAGGCCCTGCAAGGATTGAGGACAGGTGGCCATCCTCAGCCAAAGACAAGGAAGTGCAAGTCTTTCTCTGTCTTCGACCCCAGGTGTCTGTCATAAACCCAGGTCAAGGTCTGACTCCTCCTTTTGGGCTTTCAGGGGGGTGAGGAACCTGATAGCCATACCTCCTTCTCCCGGACCTAGAGGGGGAAACCCATAAAGGTACCACATCCTGAAAACTAACAAGCTAAGGGGCTCTTTAATGGATTGGACATTGTCTTACAGAAGGGATGGCCAACCTGAGGCTCTCCAGCTGTTGCAAAACTACAACTCCCAGCATGCCCTGACTGCCTACAACTATCAGGGCATGGTAGGAGTTGTAGTTTTACAACAGCTGGAGAGCTGCAGGTTCCGTCCCTGTCTTACAGGATAGCTAGCATAGTCAAATTATTGTCCATTTTTGCCTGGGACTACAAACTAATGAAAATATTTGTTATGAATGTGCTTTTGTAATGTTTTTTTAGTGCACACCATAGAATTGGACGGGATGATTCTGTTTCTGCTCAATTCCATAAATGTCAGGTATTATGGAGGTTTCCTGCTAAACCGTTGCAAATACCATTGATTCAATAGCTGTGATTCAAGCGACCTCTTTTCAAGATGCATTTCTCAAAGTGTTGGAGTAATTGGTGCTGAACAGTTCATTACTCGAAATGTTCATGTCTAAGATGAATATTGTAGGTGTCATTTGGCTTTCATTAGGGAAACCTGTTTTCTTTTTACCATTTCTTCCGTTTTTTTTAAAAATTTATGTTCGCTTTTTATGGTTGGGCTTCCTGAACAGCTGACGAGTGTTTTCCTTCCATCTACTTGGGGTTTCGGGTAGCTGACCTATTCCCGATTTGAATTAGGTTATTTTATTTTCTGCCTTTCCAGACCTTCCTTCTCGTTAATACGGCTGAACTACACACGGAGAGTTTATCATAATTGCTTCTCTCTTCACTGAGACAGAAGTATTCATTTCTAAAGGCTAATACTACAATACTTCCTGGCAATAGGAGGTGCGGGATTATGTTCCACGGCACGGAGATCTAGCCCGAGATTGTCAAAGCATTTATATTCATGAGAGTGAAATCATGTTTTTAGCCTAAGTAGGCTTCCTGATTCCTTAAATAAAAGGATGTTATGTTAACACAAAGCACTTTCTTAGTCTTGAAACTGCACAAAATTCTTTTGGAAGAAAATATATCCCTTCTCTTCATGATGAGTGAAATATAGGAAAGCAATTGAGTGTTCCTGTTATTGGTCAGTTATTACAAGCGTAGCCTATTTATCTGCTCCGCATTATGGGATGTCACAACTTCTACTAGTGGCATATGCCATTTTCACAGCTGACTAGGCCCATATGTAGGTCAGTGACCCGCTCAACCTCCCGAGTGCTAGGAGGGGCTTTGTATTCTTTTAAGTGTGTAGTATTACAGGACCCTATGACTCCGGAGAACGTCATCGTGAATTCCATTTCTTTCAGCTCATAACTTAATAGAAAAAAACGCTCAAAGAACATTACATTTTTTACTCTTAATAGGTGCCTTTTGTTGAGTTTGTTGAGTCACTTTTTGATAAGAAAAAGAAGATATCAACCTAAATTCATTTTTTTGCCTATAACATCCTAATTCCGGATCACGTTTTTAAATAGAAATTAGTGTATATGCCAGTGATGTCATAAAACACCATATGATGTCATACTCTACGTCATCGTAGCTTTGCCTAGCTTGATGTTTTGTGTTGTATTTCTGTGCTTCCTATTTGTAAAATGGCTATATTTTTCAGCTGCATGGGAGCCTATAAGTATATATGGATTATTGTCATGTATATGTATAGGAAAGAAGTTTCCATGGTAAAAATGGTAAAGAGGCCAGATGCTCATTTGGGCTACCCTTCCTATATTTTGTAGTGCTGGTGCTCTGGTTCCCTCTTGTTTGATAACCTAACTCTGCCATCGGAAGCCCTACACATGTTCCACTCATGGTGAAGAAGTATGGCATTTACCCGTCTTCTCTTTGTGGTACACCCTTGATCCGACTTAGAGGTGTATTTTGAAGCTCCTGGTACATGATGCAAAATCCAAACTTCACCTTCTATAGCTGTGGGCCAAATGCTTATTTACCCAACGTTCCCCCAATCCCAGTCCGCATGGATACTCAGTTTGGGCAAACATTATATGTGTTTTCAATAAGATTAGGGAAATAATCTGTTTGAAATTCAATACGCTTGATCCTTCCTTCCCCAGACCTTATCTGTTTGTGGTGAGTCAATACACCCCTATACACATCAGGGTAAGGCAACTTTGCCATTATGGTCACCTTAAAGGGCATCTGTTAGCAGATTTGTACCTATGTAACTGAGCAAATGAGCCTCTAGGAACAATGGGGGAGTTGCCATTACTCCTAGAGGCTCTTCTCTCTCTGCAACTGCTGCGTCCTCTGCAATTTGATTGATAGGGCCAGGCAGTGAAAACATCATCACGCCTGGTCCTGACTTTTCCCAAAGTCACTTAAAATGCAGTTGCAGAGAGAGAGAGAGAGAGAGGAGCCTCTAGGTGTAATGGCAATGCCCCCGTTGCTCCTAGAGGTTCATTTGCAAATATAAAAACTTCATTTTTCTCAGCAATGCGGGAACATGTGAATATGGGACCAACAAAGATGCCTTCAGCTGCCGAGCACACATGTAATAGTTCAGTCAGTTTCATAGGTACAAATGTATCTGAGGCCTGCTCTTGGAGTACCCAAAACTTCATGAATTGAGTGTAGACTTCAGCACCGTCTTAGGCCTCTTCTGTAAAGGGTAAACAGATGGAGGCTCACGAGTGACAATTACTTTGAAGTACTAAGGTTGATTGTAAAGGGAGCAATGATTAGTATTTACTTGAGGTCTTTTTCTTTGTGTATGAATGGTCTATACAGAAGACTATACTTAGGACCAACACAATAGCAGGTGAGGTATCCCGTTGTACAGATTTCCACGGGAAAGTATGTGCAGGCATATCTCACCAGGCTCTCCAGCACTAATTTTAACTGGCAGATTTAGATAGCTATTTGGCTGCGTCTAACGTGTTGGGGTAGGAAGCATGTAAGAGGTGGAAAATTTCTGTCAGGTAATCTTTGGATAAGCCATTTAAGCAACGGTACATCATAATTGCTAAGCGCATGTTCCTTTGTTTAGTCATTTATTCCCACTACCCAACTGCTATTTTAACCTCTTTGTTACAGAGGGTGTACCTCATGGGCAGAAGTGGGATTATGCTTTTATCTGCACAGCTCAATCACGAAGAGAGGGGTTTCAGAAACCACCAGAGGTTTCATGAGCAGCCGGCAGAAAAGCCATATTGCTGAGCTAAAGAGATTTTTTTTTATCTTGTGTGAATGCATATTTTTTTCTTTCTCTTACATTTAGAACTTTTTGTTTTGTTTGAAAGATAGACTTTGAATTAAAGTTTAAAGCGATTGTGCCAGCATTAATTATATATTATTGAAGTCAATTAAAATAATATTATCCCAAAAACTTTTGTCATTTATATATTCCCTTCAGGTCATTATAATGGTGCCCCCTGGTGTCTAACCCGCATAGTAATGTGCACGTCCCCCTACTGAGCTGGATGAGCATAGTCCCACATGCTCAGTTCCAGCCTTCGACTACCACCAGCCATATCTACGGTTAGAAGCTGTGACAGTTACAGGGAGAGAGATTTGGCAGAAAGGTCATGTCCCCTGAGCTGTAATAGGGAGAAAGCTGCAGCAGAAAAGACCCTCTCCCCCCCCCCCCTCAGCTACTATAGAAAGAACTGCAACAGAAAGGATGCTTCCCCAGAGCTGTGATAGGGGGAGAGCTGCAAAAGAAACCACATGCCGCTTACGTAGAGATGAGCAAATCGATTCTAAAATGTAGAGAATGAAGAAATGGAGGGAGATAGATAGACAGACAGACAAGGATATAGATCGATATTTCCTGACAGTTGGGGCACATGCTATAGTGTCCTTTGATTGTCCCTTTCCGACTTCAATATAAAGAACTGATAGTTAAATAATGATTACTAGAGTGAATTGAATTTGACCCAAATTTGGCTTGAAACTGAATGTGATTTTTTGGCTATTCAATCCAGGCAAATTTCTCAAAAAGACATTCGCCATTTTTCAGATCAGGAGACAGAACAGATGAAGGAGGATCACACGACCCTAGAAGGTGTCTGTGTATGCACTCATTTACTTCCAAAAAGCAAACATTTTTGGATTGTTTAAAAAAAGTACAAAAGTCTGAGTGTGCAGTGTTTTTAAAGAGGCCGTTTGTTACCACCAGCCATGCATTTACATAGCTATATATGTTGCTGTCACTTGAACGGGTTGTACAGGATCCTAAAAAAATATCATTTACTTGTGTAAACCCCATCTAGTCTCCTGAAGAACATAATAGTTTATCTGTCAACTTTTCCTGAATCTTCACTTCAATCTCCATGCTTCAATCTCCATCTCTACGGCTGTGGACGTAGATGAGCTACTTTCCATACTGCTGTGTGCTGCGAGATCAGGCAACTACTACCGCTTTCCTTGGGCTGAAAACTCCACCCACTACACTCTCCATCATCCCCTTGTTGTCTTCTCCTAATGTTTCCTCCCATGTAGCTTCGATATGACAAACGGTGAACTTCACCTGTCCTGCTTGTGGTTTGAGATCATCGACCAGCCCATTTCTATATCACATGGGTCTGACATCACGACCGTTCGACCGGGAATTCAGACACAGGACATCATGGGAGGCCTGATCGTGATGTCAGAAGACACCGGGGGTGCAGTCATGTGACCACTTTGCCGATCTCTGGAGTGAGACAGAAAATGTAGCGCAAGTACATTAGTAAGTTCCAGGACCTGGCAGGGGAAGCACAGGGAGAGACAAAAGTAGACCCAGATAACCCCTTTTATGAGCAATGCTAACCAGACTGGAATTTGACTAACAGTACCTCCACCTATTTTACATTCTTACATATAATGTTGAGCAATTGAATATATTTGACCTGTTTTCTACAAGTCTTCAGTATTAGCCAAAGCCATTTAATAATTGTTGCAGCTGCAAGACCTGGTTCCCCGTCTGTATGAAGTGCATGCTCCTATAGTCCATTGTGGGCGTAGTCTTCATTGTGTTGTAGTCTGATATAGGTAAAATACACGCCCCACACTGCTCTACCATAGTACATTGCATTATACCACTTTAATTTGGTGATAGAGTAAAATAGAAGATTGTTCAGGAGAGGAGAGAGGGGGGCTGGAGCCAGAGTCCTTGGACAGATTTAGGCTACTTTCACACTCGTGTTTTGGGCAGATCCGTCACGGATCTGCAAAAACGGATCTGTTACAATAATACAACCGCATGCATCTGTCATGAATGGATCCGTTTGTATTATCTGTAACGTAGCCAAGACGGATCCGTCGAGAACTCCATTGAAAGTGGGATCTGTTTCCTATTGTGTCAGAGAAAACGGATCCGTCCTCATTGACTTACATTGTGTGTCAGGACGGATCCGTTTGGCTCAGTTTCGTCAAGCGGACAGCAAACGTTTTGGTGTCCGCCTCCAGAGCGGAATGGAGACTGATTGGAGGCAAACTGATGCATTCTGAGCGGATCCTTTCCCATTCAGAATGCATTAGGGCAAAACTGATCCGTTTTGGACCGCTTCTGAGAGCCCATGACGAATCTCACAAACGGAAAGCAAAAACACGAGTGTGAAAGTAGCAAAAATGCTTTTCAGCCAAAAATACTTGTATTTAAAAAATGGCCCTAAAAGTTTCTATAGCCTTTAAAGGGGGAAATATACTTTATAAATAAAATCCAAAATAGCACAAAAATGCTATAAAAAAAACAAACACTACAGTGGCCCCTCAGTCTTTGTTTACAAGAGGCCAGCATGAGTCTGAATATAAAGTCCAGGTATCCAATAAAATCTATTTGCCAGTATACATGATACAGAGATACCCAAAGCTTTGGAATTAATTATAGAAGGTCAAATCAGGAAGATGACCATAAACACGAGATTTTTATGCCCACATTATTGGAAGCCCAACTGTCCTCTGAAGTTTCATTTTAGGGGAAAAGGGGATCTGACTAGTTAGATTTTTAGACTTTTTTGGCAATCACTTATTTCCTCACTATAAACATAGCAGTACACTGCGTGCAGAATTATTAGGCAAATGAGTATTTTGACCACATCATCCTCTTTATGCATGTTGTCTTACTCCAAGCTGTATAGGCTCGAAAGCCTACTACCAATTAAGCATATTAGGTGATGTGCATCTCTGTAATGAGAAGGGGTGTGGTCTAATGACATCAACACCCTATATCAGGTGTGCATAATTATTAGGCAACTTCCTTTCCTTTGGCAAAATGGGTCAAAAGAAGGACTTGACAGGCTCAGAAAAGTCAAAAATAGTGAGATATCTTGCAGAGGGATGCAGCACTCTTAAAATTGCAAAGCTTCTGAAGCGTGATCATCGAACAATCAAGCGTTTCATTCAAAATAGTCAACAGGGTCGCAAGAAGCGTGTGGAAAAACCAAGGCGCAAAATAACTGCCCATGAACTGAGAAAAGTAAAGCGTGCAGCTGCCAAGATGCCACTTGCCACCAGTTTGGCCATATTTCAGAGCTGCAACATCACTGGAGTGCCCAAAAGCACAAGGTGTGCAATACTCAGAGACATGGCCAAGGTAAGAAAGGCTGAAAGACGACCACCACTGAACAAGACACACAAGCTGAAACGTCAAGACTGGGCCAAGAAATATCTCAAGACTGATTTTTCTAAGGTTTTATGGACTGATGAAATGAGAGTGAGTCTTGATGGGCCAGATGGATGGGCCCGTGGCTGGATTGGTAAAGGGCAGAGAGCTCCAGTTCGACTCAGATGCCAGCAAGGTGGAGGTGAACTACTGGTTTGGGCTGGTATCATCAAAGATGAGCTTGTGGGGCCTTTTCGGGTTGAGGATGGAGTCAAGCTCAACTCCCAGTCCTACTGCCAGTTTCTGGAAGACACCTTCTTCAAGCAGTGGTACAGGAAGAAGTCTGCATCCTTCAAGAAAAACATGATTTTTATGCAGGACAATGCTCCATCACACGCGTCCAAGTACTCCACAGCGTGGCTGGCAAGAAAGGGTATAAAAGAAGAAAATCTAATGACATAGCCTCCTTGTTTACCTGATCTGAACCCCATTGAGAACCTGTGGTCCATCATCAAATGTGAGATTTACAAGGAGGGAAAACAGTACACCTCTCTGAACAGTGTCTGGGAGGCTGTGGTTGCTGCTGCACGCAATGTTGATGGTGAACAGATCAAAACACTGACAGAATCCATGGATGGCAGGCTTTTGAGTGTCCTTGCAAAGAAAGGTGGCTATATTGGTCACTGATTTGTTTTTGTTTTGTTTTTGAATGTCAGAAATGTATATTTGTGAATGTTGAGATGTTATATTGGTTTCACTGGTAAAAATAAATAATTAAAATGGGTATATATTTGTTTTTTGTTAAGTTGCCTAATAATTATGCACAGTAATAGTCACCTGCACACACAGATATCCCCCTAAAATAGCTAAAACTAAAAACAAACTAAAAACTACTTCCAAAAATATTCAGCTTTGATATTAATGAGTTTTTTGGGTTCATTGAGAACATGGTTGTTGTTCAATAATAAAATTAATCCTCAAAAATACAACTTGCCTAATAATTCTGCACTCCCTGTATAGGTATGTTAAATTGTTTGGCCACTTTAAAAGAATCCAGGCTGAATCGGCACATAAGTGAGTGCCGTGCCACAATAATCAGACATGTACCGTTCAGCTCACCTGAGCTGCTTGTCACAAGGCTCCTTGCTTCTGGACTATTTAAATATCCCCCCACCATGGCCACTGCTTCCATGGAAACCAAAATGATTCCGGTCACGTGGTTTAATCACGTAACAGGTTTCTTAAATGAGAATTTTTTTTGTTAATTTTTGCATATATTGCTAACTCACTGTATTCGGTTGAAGACATAATGTCTCTTCATCTAAAGGACTAGGACTGCAGATATATAATAGGTGAGTGTATACAGTGATTAGCTGCAGTCATATAAACCTCCTGACTGTACTATCTGTGTGTGCTGACTCTCCAGTGTACAGTAGCTCTATGAGATGCGCTTCACATTAGTCTCTCTGCCTCCTGCATATAAGAGCTGAAAAGGGAGAGAGAGATGACAGGGCAGAGAAGGCATACAGGCTCAAGCTGCATCAAATAGGAGAACATGGAGACCATGCAGTGTGACAGAAGAACAGCTCTGTGTCACTTATGTTATGGCTGCCCGCAGATGTCACAGAACAGTGCAGTGTGGTGAGGCTCTGTACCCTCGGTCTCTGCAAAGTCAGTCATGATGGAAAAATTAGAAGTCATTAGGAAAGCCATATCTGAGGGAAAGAAGGAATCATGATGGTAGACAGCACCCACAGAAGGCCTACACAAGAGCCTCTATCTTATTCTTTTTAATGGCTTATCCTGCACCATATGCAAAAAAATTCTGTAGTGCGTCTTTAAACATCCACAGCCACAACCTCATCTGCTGGACAGCAGTTTGACTGATCCAGCACCTACACCGAAGAAGATGCGGCTATGGACAGGTTGGAAAGCAGTCACATGATTAAGCAACGTGATCACCTCTATTTTAGTTCCCATGGATAAGGCAGTGGTATGTTTATATAGCTGGAGGCCTTGTGACCATCACCTCGAATAAGCTGAAAGGTACATATCCCATTACTGTGGCATAGCATGGACTGGCCCAGGAAGACAACGAAATTGTGCAAATGAATCATTCAGCCAACAACCTATATGTTTTGGGCTTTTTTAATCTGTGGTCCAGCATCTCAATAAGAGCTTCATGCCACAGAGATTCAAAGTCCACCATATAGAGAATCCAGATGTCACGCTCCACCCCACCTCATGACTTGCACCAGGCATAACACAGTGTATTAGGTTTTCCCAGAATGATCCTTTAAAAAAACTTGATATAATGTCTTCATATTGGTCTTGAGTTTTTACAGGTTGGCACAAATACCTGCCTGGCATAACCATCCCCTCTACTGGTCTGTCTTCATCAGAACAGATGTGGCAAGGACCTGTTCTCTCTATATATGTTCCATGTTGTGGTTCTCATTAAGTTGTCACTCCGTTTCCCCTACACAGAGATGAATGAGAGAGCAAACAACTATGCTGGAGACCCATCCGGGTTAGGAGCTGTTTTAATTTGCCACTTTGCCAAAATATTTCAGTTATGCTCCTGGATAGGGGCCCAGTTGGAACTATTAAAATAGCCTTTGGGGCAATTTATTTAAACTGCATCCATTGATTTCTTCCACATATGGAATTAACTCCACTGTTAGGGACTTTTTAATGCCACATTGAGAAAGGGGAGGTGGCCGGGGACAACTGCTGCCTATCTCCTCAGATCCCCTGTCAGTGTGAAAAGAAACATGGCTAAACTTTCGTTTTACACAGAGGGTCAAGTAATTGGGAAATGATTCTTTTGACATCAGTAAAGACTGAAGAATATCCAGAGTAAGGTTGCTGGATAGTTTTCCTTTTGATCCATAGTCAATTTCTGTGTCTCTGTTTGCTTACACTACCTGCCAAAAAAGAGAGCGCCAGACTTGAATGTCAATTCCTACTGATTCAGCAACATTTGCCAAACCAGCTTCCAGGAACATGGGGCTAGAATCATAACTGTACATTTCCCAGAACCCTGAGACTTCCAAACACGTTTGGCTAGGAGCAAACATCAGATCTATCAACTGGACATTGAATTACCAGATACATAGTTTTTCAGACCATGTGTTCAAATTATGCTGCAATGTACAGTTTCAAGAAAAAGTAAGTGAACCTTTCTGAACTACCTGGATTTTTGCATTGGTTGCTAATAAGATGTGGACTGATTGTTATCTGAGTCACAGACAAGCACAATCTAACTGAACTAATAACACACAACCACGTCTATCATTCAGTATTATCGCTAAAATATCCACAGTGTAGGGAGAGAAAGTAGGTGATCACTTAAATTTAATACCCTTGTAGCTGCAGTCGCCTCTTCCACATGCTTTCCGCTGCAAATAAGACTGACACAAAGGTTTTGGACCATTTCTCCCTGCAGATGTCTTTCAGATCATCAATATCATCTCGATAGGACTTAGGCTTGGTCCTTCCAAAAACACACTTTCTTCTTTTTCAGACATTGTTTAGTTGATTTACTTGTGTTTTTTGGGTCAATGTCTTGCCGCTTCCCATGTCTCCTCCGCTTGAGGTAATGGACGGCTGACCTTACATTCTACTGTAAAATGTTTTCATACACCTTAAAATTCATTGTTCCATCAATAAACAAACATGTCCAGACCCTGATGCAGAAAAGCAGCCCCAAATCATGATATTCTCTCCACCATGCTTCACAGTTGGGATGAGGTTTTGGTGTTGGCGTGCAGTGTTCTTTTTCTTCCAAAAATAGCCTTGTGCATATGTGCTAAAAAGTTCCACTTTTGTCTCACCTTTCCGTAGCATATTTTCCAAGAAGCATTTTGAAACATCCAGGTGACTTCAGACAAACTTGACACGGACCGCAATATTTTTCTTGGACAGCAGAACCTTCACAATGCAAACCCAGCCAACCAGAACCTTATACTGTACTGAGAAGGAGCCACAGCCCGAAACTATTCTTTCTTCTAATCTGTGTCTCTGGTTTGGCTGATAGCCCAAGTCATGTTTTTAAGCTTTCAAAGGCTATTTTTCCATATATTAATAGATCAGTATACTGCTAGGTATTCATCTCTGTGGAATAACTGTATATTGACAAGCATGTTCTACTAAAAAAGTGTGCCAAAAGGAGACAATTTTGTCAGGCTTGTTTGGCATATATAAATATATATACAGTGGATATAAAAAGTCTACACACCCCTGTTAAAATGTCAGGTTTCTGTGATGTAACAAAATGAGACAAAGATAAATCATTTCTTTTTACACCTTTAATGTGACCTATAAACTGTACAACTCAATTGAAAAACAAACTGAAATCTAATAAATAAAATAAACTAGTACTTTGTTGAAGCACCTTTTGATTTTATTACAGCACAGTCTTTTTGGGTATAAGTCTATCAGCATGGCACATTTTGACTTAGGCTACTTTCACACTTGCGGCAGGATGGATCCGACATGCTGTTAACCATGTCGGATCCGTCCTGCGGCTATTTCGCCGTGCCGCCGGACTAAAAAGCCTGACATGCAGTAATTTTAGTCCAGCGGCCTTTCGCCGTGCACCGCCGTGCTGCGCCGGAGCTCCGCCCCCGTCCCCATTATAGTCAATGGGGACGGAGCGGCGGTCCGGCGGCACGGCGAAATAGCCGCAGGACGGATCCACATGGTGAACAGCATGTCGGATCCGTCCTGCCGCAAGTGTGAAAGTACCCTTAGCAAGATTTGCCCACTATTCTTTGCAAAAACACTCGAAATCTGTCAGATTGTGAGGACATCTCCTGTGCACAGCCCTCATCAGATCACCCCACAGATTTTCAATCGGATTCAGGTCTGGGCTCTGAATGGGCCATTCCAAAACTTTAATCTTCTTCTGGTGAAGCCATTCCTTTGTTGATTTGGATGTATGCTTTGGGTCGTTGTCATGCTGAAAGATGAAGTTCCTCTTCATGTTCAGCTTTCTAGCAGAAGCCTGAAGGTTTTGTGCCAATATTGACTGGTATTTGGAACTGTTCATAATTCCCTCTAGCTTAACTAAGGCCCCAGTTCCAGCTGAAGAAAAACATCCCCTTGGCATGATGCTGCCACGACCATGCTTCACTGTGGGTATGGTGTTCTTTTGGAGATGTGCAGGGTTGTTTTTGCCCCAAACATATCTTTTGGAATTATGGCCAAAAAGTTCAACCTTGGTTTCATCAGACCATAACACCTTTTCCCACATGCTTTTGGGAGACATCAGATGTATTTTTGCAAAATGTACCCTGGCTTGGATGTTTTTCTTCGTAAAAAAAAGGCTTTCGTCTTGGCACTCTACCCCATAGCCCAGACATATGAAGAATACGGGAGATTGTTGTCACATGTAACACACAGCCAGTACTTGCCAGATATTCCTGCAGCTCCTTTAATGTTGCTGTAGGCCTCTTGGTAGCCTCCCAGACCAGTTTTCTTCTCGTCTTTTCATCAATTTTGGAGGGACGTCCAGTTCTTGGTAATGTCACTGTTGTGCCATATTTTCTCCACTTGATGATGACTGTCTTCACTGTGTTCCATGGTAGATCTAATGCCTTGGAAATTCTTTTGTACCCTTCTCCTGAGTGATACCTTTTAACAATGAGATCCCTCTGATGCTTTGGAAGCTCTCTGTGGACCATGGCTTTTTCTGTGGGATGCGACTAAGAAAAGGTCAGGAAAGACCAACTAGAGCAGCTGAACTTTATTTGGGGTTAATCAGAGGCACTTTAAATGTTGGCAGGTGTATGCTGACTCCTATTTAACATGATTTTGAATGTGATTGCTCAATTCTGAACACAGCTACATCCCCAGTGTGCACACTTATGCAACCACATTATATATATTTTTTTCCTCCACCTAAAAGATTTCAGTTTGTTTTTCAATTGAGTTGTACAGTTTATAGGTCACATTAAAGGTGGAAAAAGTTCTGAAATGATTTATCTTTGTCTAATTTTTTTACAGCACAGAAACCAGACATTTTAACAGGGGTGTGTAGACTTTTTATATCCACTGTATGTATATATATATATATATATATATATATATATATAAACATTTTTGAAGAACCTGTACCACAAATGCAGTGCAAATGGAGCCCAATAAAAGCTTGTATGTAGTATATTATTAGTTGTTTGTAAACCTTCAGTTTTTTTTCACATGCTTGAAAAGCGCATGAAAACAGATTGCACCTGTGCAGAAAAAACTGAACAACTGAGCACATTCGCAGACAAAACTGACTGAACTTGCTTGCAAAATAGTGCGAGTATCATTGAACGCATCCTGAACCAATTGATATTGTTCGTGTGAAAGAGGCCTTAGGCTTTGTTTACATTGGCGTTAATCTGGTCTGTTTGGGTTTCCATCTGGTTTAGTTTGCAGCACAGTTCTTCCTGTCGAAAATACCAAAACCCCAATGGATCAAATTAAAGTCAATGGGATCCTTCAAGATTTGCCGTATCCATTTAAGAAAAGACATGGCAGTGCTGTCATTACTTCGTTGTAGACAGAAGCCATGACGCCAGTTTGATAAGAGCCATAGCCCATTGTAATCCAAAAGACTTCAACCTGATTCGGGTGCATTGGCCCCTTGGAAAAAAACTCAGATTGTAGACTATCACCGGGACTCCCTGACATGTATTTGCTCCTTTTCTTTACAGTACAAGGATTACATTATGTAGGAGCCGCATTTTTCGCCAACCTTGTCCGCTTTTAATAATGTTCTCTCCTCGAGCCGTATAGTTTTTTTTTTTTTAAATCTGTCCTATTGCTATGTAAATTAGATTCAGTGACATGGACATTACTTTCTGCTCTCTCTCTAACTCTTCTACTCTTAAATGATGTTTTTGGAACCATTCCCCTGTTTCTTGTAACTGTTACATGCTCCAGTTAAGTTTGCATAGACTTCTCATTTTAGTCTTACAGATTTCCCAAAGCCTAATTCCAGCCACCCTGCTGAGTCCAACCTCCCTTTTCAGTCCCCCTGCAAAAAAAAAAAAAAAGAACGAAACAAACTTACTAGCCGATTCCTGCCTGTGTTCAATTACCTCCATACCCTTCTACAAGAGTGTGTACCGACATAGAGATCTTCAGTGTCTTAATATTCCACTCTATGAATATTCACTATACAGAGGCAAGGTTTCTTATGTAAAGTGAGAACATGCCGCCCCCCAAAAAATGCAATCTCTTCGAGAAGATGTTGCAGTACACAAAGCCATGTTTGCCTAAGGAAACTCTCCCAGCAATCAACGAGTAACACGGATGCTTCTGCTAATGATCCCAAAGCCGTTAATGTGGTTTCTCCAGTTAAATTGATTCATGAATTTTGAAGAGAACATTATCTAATGAATTTTCTTTGAATAGAAAGCAATTAAAAGGACAAATCAGTCTGATTAACCCCACAGTCAACCTACTGCCACACTCGGTGTACGGTTTGAAATTATATCATAGGAAAAAAACTAGAACAGATTTGCTATCTTTCTGCCCTCTGCTAATCCATGTAAATTAATGAACAAAAAAAGTTAATTTCTTTGGTGACCTTCTTTTGGTATCACCTGGATTATGCTTATGTTTAATTTGCTTAATGTTATAATATTAAAGACTAAACATACTTTTTTTTTTTTGCCCCCTTAACAAAGTGATTATCATTCCCTTCAGTCTCAATTTTTTTATTTATTTAACCAGCATGAAAAAGTGTTCACGAGCCTTCCGGGCAAATTTAAGTAACTTTGGTGGAAGCTGAAGAGTTCAATGACATTTTTACTTCAATATAGAAAAATGTTAATGGATATAATTACTAAGATGTGGAGAGAAGTCGATGTCCTATAATAGTGGCTAGTCCTTGTTATTAAAGGGCTAGATCGGGCCATACTACAGCAGCCTACAGTACCAAAACACCAATGGTGTGAATGTGGGCTTAGCTTGGGCTACTGTTAAGTATTCCACAAAAAGGACCCGATGCCTGATTGCCTTCGTGCAAACCTTGTATTTTTATTTTTGTTGAAAGCCCAAATTGTTTATTAGGATGCGGTCTGTTGCATACCCACTTCAGATGTAAGAGGGCTCAACCTATTCTCTGTTCCTCTAGGTCAGAAGGCACTGCAAGGGTCTAGAACTAGTGGCCTCCTCACACTTACGCCATAACCCATCATTGCTCCGTCATTTGCATAGTCTGACGCACACACACACCTGCTCAAGCTCATAAAGTAGTTTTAGATCTGAATTCCCCCATAAGGGAGAGCTGGGTTAGGGGGGTTTAGGAACCTATTTGCTACACACAACCCTAGACCTTCAGAAGAAACATAATTTAGGGCATTCTGAAAAATCCTGCGATGAACCAGGTGCAAAGTGAACACTCATGTTATTATAAAACATAATAAATGTGCCATCTGTAGTTTGCCGAGCATAAAGGCTGGTGAGTATAGAGATTTCTCATTCCTTAGTAGCCAGATGGCCAGGCTAAAATAGTGTGTTCTCAATAGAGTGAAGGGAATGGTGTATGTAAGTTTGCCATTCCTAAATAATTTCTGGACGACCACTTTTGTCACCACTCCTTACAGGTAGTCATTAAAGGGGTTGTCTCATCTTCTTAGACATTTGTGGCATATCGCTAGAATAGTCTGGGATCTGCACCCATTCTTGAGATAGGTTTGGGTCTCAGAGATGGTTCTCACACCTATCTGACTTTGATGGCATATCCTAGTGATATGCCATCAAAGTCTGATATAATACAACCTCTTTAAACCAACCTGCACTCACTCAGGTCTAAACCACCTTGTGTATAGCATACCTTCTTGATCTCTGTAGCCCCTTCACACCAAGAACAGATACTAACATGGTCTTAGCCAAAATACGTCTATCTCCATAATTTGGTTCCATAGAGAGGCACGATATGGTGGCACGCAGCGTGCCTTTTGATAAATATTAGAGAGCCACATGGACTTGCCTCCATGCAACCTCTTTTTACATTGTTCTGCCATGTGCATGAAGCCTTATAGGAAACTGGCTAATAATCTGAATGAGTAGTTGTAAGAGGTTGATACAGAACCCTACTACTGACCAGGTTCTTGTAGCTTCTAGTTCCTGCTTTCGTGTCTGCTTTCAGGGATCACTTGATGAAACCTGGAATTGAGCGGCTGCCAGTCAACTGTGGCTTAGTCTGAATCCTCCAATTTGGTTTGCTCTCGGTTGGCCATTTTCTGGGTTGCATCTGTACAGCCGGAACCGTTGTTCCATATTTCTTGTGATAGTGAGCCCTGGTGTACTCACTTGTACTTTACGTTTGTTAGGTGCTTACTTTGTTGCTCATTAAATTACTAATTACTATCTTCAGCACTAATAATTGGCAAAAATAATTGCCCTAAACAAAGATCCTGCCAAAAATATACTTGGTAAAAGTATTATAAATTAGAGGACAATTTAGATAAAAGATGATTCAATAACCATATTCCCATCTATCACATGAGTGAAGGTTCTTCTGTCTTTTAGATTCATTTCAGAAGAGTGTACTGTTGGCTTTGCTTAAGAATGTGACGATGGGAAAGACAATCACCTACAAGGAACTTGCTGAGCTCAGCGGCAATGCAAAAGCGGCAAGAGCTGTGGGCGGAGCTATGAGAAACAATCCGGTAAGATAGCAAAACCTCTCGGATATGTTCATAACTCTCATTTGGATTTATGATTTCTAGAATTTTATGACACACACATATGTATTGTAATTAACTTCTATAGCATCTTGTAAATTACTTTGCAATTAGAGAGTATGCCATCTGTTAAATTTAAACCACTTAACATCATCACTTTTATTATAGCTGGGAACTAATTTCTCTGAGGAATCGACGTGCAGCCGGCACCAGTTTGTGTACTTATATAAACAGAATAATATACTAGTCCATTAATGGCCGGTGTAATTCATGGTTAATGTCTTGGTGACGTTATCCTGTACAAAAGGTAAAAGTGATTTCAATTGAATGGGGCTGAGTTGCAATACCAGACACTGCCTATGGATTGATTGGTGGTGCTGTTAATGCATAAAAGACCTTGTTTTGACCACTTTCTAGTAAAATCTTTTAAATCCTAGAAATTGTTGTGTTCTGTCAAAGAAACTTCTAAATATCCTCATTCTTTAAAGGGGTTGTCGAAGTTTGGGAAATTTTAGGGAATATTTTTAGGATATGTCATCAATATAAGATTGGTGGAGTTCCCACCACGCTTCGGACCTCTACTGATCTGATATTGATGGGTTATCTTAGGGGTAGGCCATCAATTTGACACAGCTCGATAAACCTTCTAACCTAGGTCTTTAGCTTAAAGGGGTTATCCAGAGGATAGGTCATCAATATCAGATCAGCGGTGGTGAGTCACCCGGGACCCCTGACAATCAGCTGTTAGAGCCCCGCACTCCGTGAGTGCCGTGGCCTCTTTTTAGACCATGTGATGTAACCGTACATCAGTCACATGGCCTAGTTGCAGCTCAGCCCCATTGAAGTGAATAGGACTGAGCTGCAATACCAAGCACTACCACTATACAATGTACAATGCTGTGCTTGGAGAGCTTCCAGGAGTCGGCTGTGCTCACCAGATCTTCTTTGAGCGCGGCAGTTCCTTGCAAGAGCTGATTGGCAAGGGTGCCAGGAATCAGACCCCAGCCAATGTAATGATGACCTATCCTTAGAATATCCTAATTACCTGGATCACCCCTACTGTCCAGGGATAGGATGTTCAAACAATGGACTTCAGAAATCACTGCGTCTATAAGACTCAAGTGGTCGGTGACTGTGGGGCTTACTCATGTGACCATTTCCCCTGCTGCATCGCTTTCTGTGCAGTCACGGCATATACAAAGGATTCTGCTACCTTTACCTGCACGTGTTGAACATGATTAGCTGCTGTTCAGCGCATGTGCAGAAGTGTTCACAGCCAGGAAGGCGGCTGAACAAAGTGCACATCTGACCAGTTCTCTTGTGCACCATTAATGGCAAGTCCCTACTTATACTAGGTAAACAAGGCCTACCGTTTTCCAGATAAACTCCCCTTCTAGGGTATGCAATACTTTCTTTTTATATTTCTTATTAGAATCATTGCTAAACAACCCTTCAAATTGTTTCAAAAAAGAGAAAAATAGAGAACAAAAAAAATTCTAAAAACAAAGATTTTGGATCGACAATTTTTGGATCAAACCCTGCCCAGCAGAGTTATTACAATTATTTGTTTTTATTTTTGAGTCTGTCTTGCGTCTTTATTGCCACCTTCTCTGCCACCCCCACCAAGTCAGGCCCTCGTTCCTGCTCAATTATTTTTAATTGTTGACAGATTTCACTCACACGTTTCACAAACCTTTTCAGCTCCGTCTGATTTCTCAACAAAAGCAAACTTGGCTACACCCGGGTGGCAACACGAGGCTATTTAATGGATACGATGTCCATTTTACATTAGTGACTCACCGAGGAATGTTGGCACTCGGCTGACCCACATAACCAGAGTGGGAAAAACTAAGTCCAGTGGGCAGCTTCCAGGGGAGAGGGATATAGACGTTGGAGATTTGCCACACTTGTTGCACAAAGAAGCCATGCATATGTTCCTACAGGAAAAGTACACAGGATTTAACAAAGGATTAAAATGAAAGTGTCAGTGCCAGTGAAAGCGAGAACTGACAGCAGCCGCAGCCCAACAGCACCGGCAGCATTTATTTCATGAAATAAATCCTACGCAATCTATGAATATTACGACATTTCTTATTATTCATGACCGTTAAATAATAAGTCAGAAAATAACTTGATGTCCTGTCTTTACAATTCTTCGAAATTTCTTATATCTTGATGTCATCGTATAATTGCAGTAGCCAAGCAATGCATTATACAGGCCTTGGTCATAAGATTTAAAATGATTAAAAAAAATATATATATATATATAAATAAATAATAATACGAATATCAATTAGGAATGGTTGTTCCAATCTAACTTTGGTCCAGGAAGCAGGCAAGGATCCAGATGTGAGTTGGTTAAGGTCAGGGATGGGTTCATGTTAGCATCACAAAGGGGCTAATCACAGAAAAAGAATCATTTCTGGTACTAAAGATAAGTAAGAAGGCGAAGGTCATGACATTTTTTAAAAAAAATTTACTTCTATGTAAATTACAAATATGTTTCTTTTTTTTATATATATATACATTTTTGTGGCCACAGAACCCATTTTTTTTATCGGAAAAGACTTGACAAACAGCCAAAAGCTTTTCTGCCTAAAATAATTTTTTTTAAATCACCAGTAAACATAAATCCTTGAATTTTTCCTATTCTGTTAAATATCCTTCTTGGCGGTTTTTTGTAGGACCCTTTTTTAATTGAAGCTGACCGTGATCAGGCTTCAAATACCGCTCAATGCACAGATCATCATTTACATGTAGTATTATATCGTGCCCATTCCAATGAGTGGCTGACCGTGTAAAATGTGCATGGTCCAACGCTTTATGGCAGGGATGGCCAACCTGAGGCTCTCCAGCTGTTGTAAAACTACAACTCCCACCATGCCCTGCTGTAGGCTGATAGCTGTAGGCAGTGTAGCCATGCTGGGAGTTGTAGTTTTGCAACAGCTGGAGAGCCTCAGGTTGGCCATCCCTGCTTTATGGCATCTGTATCCCCTAATAGGACATGAGACACCCTCTGGTATGATTTGGCATTTTAGCGCTATAAGATTTTCAGTCTAGCTATGCTGCTTGTCCATGTGAAGCAGATGTGTCCATGCAAGGCAACAGGCCAAAGATGCCACCAGTGAGGGAGTATCCTGTCCACATGTTTCAGACATGACTGCATAGGACATCAAAAGTGTCATTATTTGTGTAGATTAGTCGTGGACAACTAGCATCTGGGGTCGACATGCAGCCCTTGGGTTCTTTCAGACACAGGGGCGGTTTGGCCATA
This sequence comes from Bufo bufo, assembly GCF_905171765.1. Lineage (NCBI taxonomy): Eukaryota > Metazoa > Chordata > Amphibia > Anura > Bufonidae > Bufo > Bufo bufo. The sequence goes on from NC_053394.1 coordinate 44,775,645, forward strand.
GACTACAGGGAAATTTACCGGTGGGTCGATGCCCAGGGGGCTGTCTTAACTTTCCGTATGGCTGCCATCCAAGTAAGTAGTGATCTGTCGCTCCCAGAGTTAATTTACACTGGGGGAGTCAAGTAGTTATGTACCTGGCCGGCAACCACAGAAGCCCTCCTGAATTCTACTGTATATCCATCCTGAGGCAACCAGAGTAGGAAGACAGAACATGGCAGCTGGCGCAGGCCACCAAAGAGGGACAGCCTCTGAGGAGGTATTTTGTGTTGCTGGAGCATTATTTTGTGCTGCACTGTGGTTTATGTTGTTGTTGGGCCAGTTTATTGTGTTGCACTGAGGTATTTGGCGTTACTGGGGTGGTATTTTGTGCCACAATATGGTATTGTTGCCTCCCCCTATTTTTGTTGGCCCTGCCTTTGGTCAGTTTGGACCCACCTACAAAATGGGGCCACTCTTAATTTCCCAGTCTGCCCCTGTTTAGACAGAACAAAGTTAACATAGGTGAAGGCTTCAAAGACTGGATTTTTAGTACTAGGTGCAGAGGCTTCAGTCACCACCAGGGTTGCCAACTGTCCAGAAATTTCTGGACAGTTCATAAAAACAGGTGACATTTTTCCTGCGTTCGTGAAAAAATATACACTCACCTAAAGAATTATTAGGAACACCTGTTCTATTTCTCATTAATGCAATTATCTAGTCAACCAATCACATGGCAGTTGCTTCAATGCATTTAGGGGTGTGGTCCTGGTCAAGACAATCTCCTGAACTCCAAACTGAATGGCAGAATGGGAAAGAAAGGTGATTTAAGCAATTTTGAGCGTGGCATGGTTGTTGGTGCCAGACGGGTCGGTCTGAGTATTTCACAATCTGCTCAGTTACTGGGATTTTCACGCACAACCATTTCTAGGGTTTACAAAGAATGGTGTGAAAAGGGAAAAACATCCAGTATGCGGCAGTCCTGTGGGCAAAAATGCCTTGTGGATGCTAGAGGTCAGAGGAGAATGGGCCGACTGATTCAAGCTGATAGAAGAGCAACGTTGACTGAAATAACGACTCGTTACAACCGAGGTATGCAGCAAAGCATTTGTGAAGCCACAACACGCACAACCTTGAGGCGGATGGGCTACAACAGCAGAAGACCCCACCGGGTACCACTCATCTCCACTACAAATAGGAAAAAGAGGCTACAATTTGCACGAGCTCACCAAAATTGGACTGTTGAAGACTGGAAAAATGTTGCCTGGTCTGATGAGTCTCGATTTCTGTTGAGACATTCAAATGGTAAAGTCCGAATTTGGCGTAAACAGAATGAGAACATGTATCCATCCTCTGATGGCTACTTCCAGCAGAATAATGCACCATGTCACAAAGCTCGAATCATTTCAAATTGGTTTCTTGAACATGACAATGAGTTCACTGTACTAAAATGGCCCCCACAGTCACCAGATCTCAACCCAATAGAGCATCTTTGGGATGTGGTGGAATGGGAGCTTCGTGCCCTGGATGTGCATCCCTCAAATCTCCATCAACTGCAAGATGCTATCCTATCAATATGGGCCAACATTTCTAAAGAATGCTATCAGTACCTTGTTGAATCAATGCCACGTAGAATTAAGGCAGTTCTGAAGGCAAAAGGGGGTCCAACACCGTATTAGTATGGTGTTCCTAATAATTCTTTAGGTGAGTGTATATATCTCTGTGATTTTGTTGAGGCCAGTTGTACTTGAGTATACAGTTGTACTTGAGTTTAAGACCACTTGAAAAATAGCAAAAAATCATATTTTACATTGTTGGATCTTAACAAGGTTCCAAGTAGAGCTTCAACATGCAACAAGAAGAAATGAGAGTGAGACAAAACATTTTTTGAGCATTCAATTAATTGAAAATAACAATTAAACTGAAACAGGCTGTTTTTCAGCTGATCCAAATTTTAGGACCACATGCCTTTAAAAGGCCAAATCTGTGCAAAGATGTGGATTCATTGTCATTTTCTGTCAGGTAGTCACACGTTGTGATGGCAAAGGCAAAAAAAACTCTCTCTTTTTGAACGTGGTTGGGTTGTTGAACTGCATAAGCAGGGTCTCTCACAGCGCGCCATCGCTGCTGAGGTGGGACGCAGTAAGACAGTCATTTGGAATTTCTTAAATAATCCTGAGGGTTATGGAACAAAAAAGTAAAGTGGAAGACCCAAAAAAAATTCATCAGCACTGAGCCGGAGGATCCAATTGGCTGTCCGTCAAGACACTGGACGATCCTCGACCCAAATTAAGGCCCTTACTGGTGCTGACTGCAGCCCCATAACCATCAGACGGCATCTGAGACTTAAGGGCTTCAAAAACAAAAAACGTCTTCAAAGACCTCGTATCCTTGAACGCCACGGAACTGCTCGTTTGGAGTTTGCAAGAGAGCACCAAACATGGGACATTCAAAGGTGGAAGAAAGTTTTATTCTCTGATGAGAAAAAATTTAACCTTGATGGTCCTGATGGTTTCCAACGTTACTGGCATAACAAGCAGATCACAGTCTGTTTCAGTTTATTCGTTGTTTTTATTAAATTGAATGCTCAAAAAATGTTTTGTCTCACTCCCTTTTCTTCTTGTTGCATGTTAAAGGTCTACTTGGAAACTTGTTAAGATCCAACCATGCTAAATATGATTTTTTGCCATTTTTCAAGTGGTCTTAAACTTTTGATCAGGACAGTATTATTTTGATGGAAATTATCAACATTTTACTACTAACAGTAAATGCTGGTAATAAGTTCTTATCAACATACTGAACTATAGACCTGTATTACATATAATCTTTATCATCCATTATGGTTTTCCAATTTGTCCGTAGAAATGTTGGATGTCCATGATTTTGGGATAAGTTGTCCAAAAAAAAGAAAAATTCTGCTTGGCAACCCTGGTCACCACCAACTGCTCCTATTCCAAAGGTGTCCTAAAGCAACAATTGATGCTACATGAGGGGACAGCAGCGAGATATGCCGCCGCATGGCGGCACAGTGGAGCATTGTAATCATATAAAAATAGCAGTATCATTGCAAAAAAGAATACTCAATCATTTTTGTATCTGGACCCTAAACATCTCCATATTGTACATGTGGTTGTAAAGCAGCTGCATCGGGGGCAAAGAAGCCGGAGAATAAGCATTTTGATTCAGATTTTACAGTGACTCGCATTTCTCGCAATGGCTCAATGTAGTGTATTTCAGGCTACATCGGACCGTAAGTGGTTAAATCAGAAAAGGCCACAGCGGCATATTTAAATAAGAAGCTACCTGGAAGAAGCATGGTGTGCTTTGTAATATTATTACTGTATAAATAAAACATTTCTGTTTTATATCGTTAGCGACTTTCCGCAGCAACTGTAAGTAAGGGAATGTGCAAGGAGCTCCTTTTTTCCCCTAAAGCAGCTCTGAAGTCTGTAATATAATCAAACTGTGGCATTATATTAGCGAACACAAATTTTTTATACTACCACCGAGGGATAGAAAATAACTGAAATAAGATTGACCATAACCAGCTCCCCATCCTTTCACGCCGAAACCTGCGCTTAAAAAACAAATTGCTATAGCTTTAGTGCGCAATTTCCCTCCCTGCTAACAGGAGAGCAGAGCGATAGACACCTCTCGGCCTGCTCCTACTACTCGTCTCTGTGCTACTTCCACCCTGCAGCCTCAGGGCGACGTTTGGTTCATTTCTACTAGATAGCAATTACACTTCCCGTTTGACACTAACATTGGTTCGAATTTTGTCACAAAATTATCCTGCGTTTGCATCACATTGGATTGTATTCTGCACGGCTGCTAATGGCGAAGTTCCACTGAAAAAGTAGGAATTGCCATATAATAGTAAATCAGTAGTTAGCACAAAGTTAGTAATTATTCCTGTTTAGTTGCAGAGGCCATTTTGAAAAAGTAACAACAGGAAGTGCAGCCATATTGGTTAGTACAGAGTGCCCAGCCTTATGTTTAGGCAAACATTGTTAAAAGGGTTATGTGAAGTTTTTACACTATTCCCTATCCACAGGATAGCGGATAACTAGCTGATCACTGGGGTCTGACCACTGGACACCCCACCCATTACAAGAATGGGGGTCCTGTTCCCCCATTCTGATGGAGCGGCAGGTCTTGCATGTGTACTGTTGCTCCCTTCTCTATGGTAGCACCGGAGATAGCCGGGTACAGCAAGTGGGTAGAGAGGACAGCTTAAAATCATGGCACAACATTTTTAAAGCGGTTTCCCGAGATTTTTATACTGATGCCCTATCCTCAAGTAGGTCATCAGTATGTGATCAATGGGGGTCTGACACCCAGAAACCCCACCAATCAGCTGTTTGAAAAGGCAGCAGCGCTCGCATTAGTTCCAGAGCCTTCTTTGGGTTTTTCCTAGGCCAGTGACGACACGTTCATCGATCACGTGGCCTAGGAGCAGCTTTAAGTGAATGAGGCTGAGCGCGATACCAAGCACAGCCACCAATCAATGTACGGCACTATGATTGGTAAGCTGCAAGAAGGCTGTGGCACTCACAGGTGTGTCGGTGCCTTCTCAAACAGCTGACTGACGGGGTCCTGGGTGTCTGACCCCCACTGATCAGATACTGATGACAGAGGATAGGTCATCAGTAAAAAAAAATCTCGGAAAACCCTTTTAAGGACGCATCCGGAGCCAAAACGTGACGCCCGTCTGAAAGAGGCCTAAGGCTACTTAACACTTGCGGCAGTGTGATCTGGCAAGCAGTTCCGTCGTCAGAACTGCCTGCCGGATCAGCCGATCTGGATGTGACTGAAAGCATTTGTGAGACGCATCCCGATGCGGATCCGTCTCACAAACGCATTGCAAGAACGAATCCGTCTCTCCGCTTGTCATGCGGACAGACGGATCCGTCTTGTATCTTTTTACACATTTTTACCGGTCTGCGCATGCGCAGACCGGAAGGACGGATCCGGCATTCCGGTATTTTGAATGCCGGATCCGGCACTAATACATTCCTAAGGGGAAAAATGACGGATCCAGCATCCCGGCAAGTCTTCAGTTTTTTTCGCCGGAGATAAAACCGTAGCATGCTGCGGTTTTATCTTTTGCCTGATCAGTCAAAATGACTGAACTGAAGACATCCTGATGCATTCTGAACGGATTTCTTTCCATTCAGAATGCATGGGGATATGCCTGATCAGTTCTTTTCCGGTATAGAGCCCCTGTGACGGAACTCTATGCCGGAAAAGAAAAACGCAAGTGTGAAAGTACCCTAAAATATTAAGTTTAAATCCCCCCTTTTCCAATTTTACATATAAAATATATAAACAATAAATAAATAAACATATTACATAGCGCTGAGTCCGAAAAGTCCAAACTATTAAATTATTAAAAAATATCTCCTATGCGGTGAGCGCCGTAGCATAAATAAATAAATAAAAACCATGCGATTCGCCATTTTTTTTGTCACCTTGTCACCCCAAAAAATAGCATAGGACTGTTCTATTATGGGCCGAACGTTTCAAAAAATGCGAAATGCACGCGGCTTTTTTTGGTGTTGTACGCGTGGTATTGAGTATCGCAATACTTTTTATGGTGACGAAAGCAAATCAAAATTTTGGTATCGAAACAACCCTACGCCGATCTGATCGGCGTAGCGTTGTCACGATACCAAAATTATGATTCGGTTTTGATTTGGCGACTAAAAATTTTATTTGGCTCCTAAATTTTTCAGTTCAGGAGCCAATGGCTCCTAGGTATTTTTTTTAATCTGGAGCACTGACATTGGACCCGGGGGCTGGACCAAGGGTAGATGAATGGGGCGTTTGTGTGAATTAATATAAATTTAATTAAAATTTCGTAACATTAAAGGTTTAGTTTAATTCAATGTAGAAAAGCATAAAAAGAGTTATTGTATAAAAATGTTATGCAGTGTATTTCTTTCATAACATAGTATGTATAACTCACCTTCAATTTTAGTTGGAACAGTGTTGTTGATCTCCCTTTTTTGCTAAGGCATCAAAGTCTGGAGTTAGCTTTGTTGTTGAATACATACTGTGCCAGTATATAGGGCCCCCATAGTGCTTCCCCTCTTCTCCATAGTGCCCCCCCATATTGTGCCAGTATATAAGGCCCCCATAGTGCTTCCCCTCTTCTCCATAGTGCCCCCCCATATTGTGCCAGTATATAGGGCCCCCATAGTGCTTCCCCTCTTCTCCATAGTGCCCCCCCATATTGTGCCAGTATATAAGGCCCCCATAGTGCTTCCCCTCTTCTCCATAGTGCCCCCCCATATTGTGCCAGTATATAGGGCCCCCATAGTGCTTCCCCTCTTCTCCATAGTGGACCCCATAGTGCTTCCCCCTCTTCTCCATAGTGCCCCCCCCCATATTTTGGCAGTATATAGGGCCCCCATAGTGCTTCCCCTCTTCTCCATAATGGCCCCCATAGTGCTTCCCCTCTTCTCCATAGTACCAATCCATATTTTTGCCAGTATATAGGGCCCCCACCCCCCTTCTTGCCACAGTATACTATAAATAATAAAAACAATAAAAACATATACTTACCTTATGCTGCTGTCAGTAATGCGATGCAGGCGTCTTCCGGCCTCTGTCCCGCTCTGTACGGCTTAGGCGGCGCGATGACGTCACCGCGCCGCCTGCACCAGCCTCTGATAGGCTACAGGCACTCAGAGGAACGGGCAAGGGAGACGCCTCTCCCCTGCTCCTCCGCACCAGTCCTGAGGACAGCGATATAGATGAATATGGAGATGAGCGGTTCCACAATGGAAGCGCTCATCTCCACTCCTGCTGCCTCGGGACAGCTCTGCATGCCGGATAAAAAGGTCCGCCGGGCCGTAGTTTGCCCATCACTGTTCTAGGGTGTTCTAATATTCTAGGGTGCTGTAGCTCAGCTCCTATTTGAATGGTGGTGCCAGATGTCGGACCCCTACCAATTTAATATCAAACCCCTCTCTGGAGGATAGTCCATCAATTTGGAATACCCTTTTAATGCCGTAAATATGGGTTTATATACCCACTAATGTACCAAAGTCCTTGGTAGAAAGAGAACGTCCTGTTTTCGTAATCCTGCACAACTTCTTTGTAGAGAAAAACTGAATAATATTAATAAACCAGTTATTGGAACTGCAAAAAAAATAAAATTGCAGGTAGATTTACGCCTTTGTTATTGATGGCTCCTGCTGGAAAAGCCGCCCGGCGAATTTATATTTCCATCATTTTCTTTCATGACGTTTGTCTCCGGTGTATACACCCCTAAACACCCTTACTTTTGCCAATTTACTATTTTCACACTTTCGCTGTCACACAGGCCAAATGTTGCAGTAAAAGTCAGTCTGCTCTACTGTAATCTAAAGGTCATTTTATTTCGCTGACATTCGCACCCGGTGACGGCGATAGCGTACAGAGCCAGTCCGGTGTTTTTGTGTTGAGATCCATTGATACATTGGGGAAAGAGAGGCTCTTTTCTTATAAATGTCAGGAATCACCTTGTGTTTCCATGTAGCTGTATCACAATGGTTATCTTTAAATGTTAGACCTGTAGAAAATGCAATACTGCCATTTACAATTTATGGTTATATGAGTAGTACGGATAGGTAGAGGGCCGTAAGCTTCCTGGCTTCTTCATTTAAGGGTAACTCCACCCTTACGCAAACGGTATTATCCTTTGTATTATCATATTCTGTTTCACCTTTTCTGGGATATCTAGGTTTAACAGGTGCTGGAAATGCAAAGTTGAAATTTACTAATGGCAACTATTATTGTCCCAAATGGGTTAACATGAAGTCATAACAGAGCCGTTCACTCCTGGATGGCCCATCCTCAGGCCATCGGTATCGGCAGGGGTCTGAAACCCCACATTCCTGCTGATCAGCTGTTTGGGACAAGCGCTGGTGCCAGGAGTGGTACCGGGACTGCACAACTTCATCCAAAATGGATAGAGCTGGTAACTGCCACTCCGTCCATGGGAGCAGCTCTGCAATTACAATAGACAGAGCTTTGTAGTGACCGGCAGAGCTACCCTAAAACAGCTGATCATGGGAGTGCAGGGTTTCAGACCCCATCAATCAGATATTTGTGGCCTATCATGAGGAGAGGTCATCATTAGTAAAGGAGTGGACAACCCCTTTAAAGCAGTCATTCTATATTTGTTTTAATTGCCTAGAATGGTGTGAAATATTAGAATAAGAAATACTGTAATGCTCCTACGCTGCTCCCGTTCTGATGCTTCCGCTGGGTGGTCTCTACTTCTTGGTCCCTCTCAACACAGGAAATGTGACATCTTAGCCAATTACTGGAGGCAGTGGTGCTCCGCCTCGGCCAGTGGTCTTCTGAGTGGTCACATTCCCATGTCAATTTGACAAAATTCCAGGTGCACTTTACATACAGTGGATATAAAGTAAAAAAAATGAGACAAAGATAAATCATTTCAGAACTTTTTCCACCTTTATTTGACCTATACACTGTTTCCCTGAATTGAAAAACAAACTGAAATATTTTAGGTGGAGGGAAGAAAACAAATAAAAACTAAAATAATGTGGTTGCATAAGTGTGCACACCCTCTTATAACTGGGGATGTAGCTTTGTTCAGAATTAAGCAATCACATTCAAAATCACATTAAATAGGAGTCAGCATACACCTGCCATAATTTAAAGTGCCTCTGATTAACCCCAAATAAAGTTCAGTTGCTCTAGTTGGTCTTTCCTGAAATTTTCCTCAGCAAAAGCCATAGTCCACAGAGAGCTTCCAAAGCATCAGAGGGATCTCATTGTTAAAAGGTATCAGTCAGGAGAAGGGTACAAAAGAATTTCCAAGGCATTAGATATACCATGGAACACAGTGAAGACAGTCATCATCAAGTGGAGAAAATATGGCACAACAGTGACATTACCAAGAACTGGACGTCCCTCCAAAATTGATGAAAAGACGAGAAGAAAACTGGTCTGGGAGGCTACCAAGAGGCCTACAGCAACATTAAAGGAGCTGCAGGAATATCTGGCAAGTACTGGCTGTGTGGTACATGTGATAACAATCTCCCGTATTCTTCATATGTCTGGGCTATGGGGTAGAGTGGCAAGACGAAAGCCTTTTCTTACGAAGAAAAACATCCAAGCCAGGGTACATTTTGCAAAAACACATCTGAAGTCTCCCAAAATCATGTGGGAAAAGGTGTTATGGTCTGAGGAAACCAAGGTTGAACTTTTTGGCCATAATTCCAAAAGATATGTTTGGCGCAAAAACAACCCTGCACATCTCCAAAAGAACACCATACCCACAGTGAAGCATGGTGGTGGCAGCATCATGCCAAGGGGCTGTTTTTCTTCAACTGGAACTGGGGCCTTAGTTAAAGGGCTTCTGTCACCCCACTAAACAAATATTTTTTTTTTTGTGTACTTATAATCCCTATCCTACCATATTGCCATACATTATGTTATTAATAATTTTCATTCAGTAGATTTAGCAAAAAACGTACTTTTATGATATGCTAATTACCTTACTACCAGCAAGTAGGGCGTGTACTTGCTGGTAGCAGCCGCAGAAAACCGCCCCCTCCTTCTGTTGATTGACAGGGCCAGCCGCGATCTCCTCCTCCGGCCAGCCCTGTCAGCATTTCAAAAATCGCGCGCCTGTGTTGATTCGGCGCAGGCGCTCTGAGATAAGGAGGCTCGCCTCCTCAGCACTCCCTCAGGCGCACTGAGGGAGTGCTGAGGAGGCGAGCCTCCTTATCTCAGAGCGCCTGCGCCGAATCAACACAGGCGCGCGATTTTTGAAATGCTGACAGGGCTGGCCGGAGGAGGAGATCGCGGCTGGCCCTGTCAATCAACAGAAGGAGGGGGCGGTTTTCTGCGGCTGCTACCAGCAAGTACACGCCCTAAATGAGTTTAGTGGGGTGACAGAAGCCCTTTAAGCTAGAGGGAATTATGAACAGTTCCAAATACCCGTCAATATTGGCACAAAACCTTCAGGCTTCTGCTAGAAAGCTGAACATGAAGAGGAACTTCATCTTTCAGCATGACAACGACCCAAAGCATACATCCAAATCAATAAAGGAATGACTTAACCAGAAGAAGATTAAAGTTTTGGAATGGCCCAGCCAGAGCCCAGACCTGAATCCGATTGAAAATCTGTGGGGTGATCTGAAGAGGGCTGTGCACAGGAGATGCCCTCGCAATCTGACAGATTTGGAGTGTTTTTGCAAAGAAGAGTGGGCAAATCTTGCCAAGTCAAAATGTGCCATGCTGATAGACTCATATCCAAAAAGACTGAGTGCTGTAATAAAATCAAAAGGTGCTTCAACAAAGTATTAGTTTAAGGGTGTGCACACTTATGCAACCATATTATTTTATTTTTATATTTTTTCTTCCCTCTACCTAAAAGATTTCAGTTTGTTTTTCAATTGAGTTGTACAGTTTATAGGTCACATTAAAGGTGGAAAAAGTTCTGAAATGATTTATCTTTGTCTCATTTTTGTACACCACATAAACCTGATATTTTAACAGGGGTATGTAGACTTTTTATATCTACTGTATGTGCCGCCATTGATTGCTTTTACACCTTGTAATAGATGTCAGCTCAACATACAATTGTAAAAAAAAGATCAATAATAGAGATATTTTGCGGTATCCCCTCAAAAGCGAACACTTGAAAACCCTTGAAGATTTATCTGGTTCGGTGAGACGTTGGTAGAGTCTTCTTCTTCTAAACATGTATCTTACATGGTACAAAGTCCTTAAAGGGGTGAAGTATCCCATTTTTTTCAAACCTGGTGTAAAATGGCTAAAAGAGTTATACCTTTCCACTTCCCGCCGCACTGTTACGCATGCTTCCCAGTCCCCCACCATTCTCTATTCTTTCTGCTCTAGTGATAACGTGTTGGCACATGTGACCTCTGCAGCCAATTATTGGCTGCAGCAGTGACTTCAGTAGTATCGACACATCACAGCTACAGCGATTAGCTGCAATGGGCACATGTCTGTGGACACCTCACCACCGTAGCAAAAAAAAGAGACCAGTGGGGCACTGGGGAAACAGTGTCATTGAAGCATGAAGGGAACAGTGAGGTGAGTATTGCTTTTTTTTTTTTAAATGGTGTTGGACATCTCCTATAAAGTCCAGGCCTAGACAAATGTTTTTACCCCAAGGGCTGTGCCTGGAATTCCAGCTCAGACCCATTCACTTCAATGGCAAAAAGCTGCAATACCTGACACAGTCTGTACAAGAGAGAGGAAATATTTCTGGAAAAAATAAAAGCAACCCCAGGCAACCCAAGTATGTCATTAAAGGGGTTGGCCTACTTATTTCCAAAGTGGCCCAAAGCCCCTAATGTGTTAAAACAATAAAATATTGTACATTCACTACTAAGCCTCCATTCTTTTCAGCGCTGCCACTCCCGTCCTCACCTCCGGTCTGTGTTTACAGGCTATAGCAATGATCTAGCCATATATGGCATGTGACCACTGCAGCCAATCAGTGGTGTCACTGGTCTTGTGCCATTTACCACTGAGGCCAGTGATTGGCCATATATAGGTAGATCACTGCTTCAGCCTGTAAACACGGACTGGAGGTAGGGACTGGAACGGCAGTGCAGCAGATAGCGGTGGGAATAAATGGTGAATATATGATCGTTTATTATTTTAACACATTTACGGGGAACTTTTGAAATATCTTGGACAACACCTTTAAGTATGTATGCTGAAATTGTATAAGTAAATGAAACGCGCTGCATTTCCTTGTTTATAGGGATAAAGATTCTTTAATTGTGTAGATTCAAATAAAAAATCTTTAAAATGAACTAGATCATACATTTACTAAAAAGCCGAAAATCTGGTCGCTCCTCTTTTTTTGTACTAAATAGCTGAAAATCCATATTTTCTGTCAAGTGTTGTCAGGGTGATGCTTAATTCGTGGTGTACACTGTCTACAAGTTCGCCTTTGTAGTTCTATTGCTACACATAATTCATACAATGACCTTCAACTTTATGAGAAGGTGGAAAAGGTGCCAGCAGCTGCGGAGAGAAGCAACATCTCCACTTCAAATTATGCCAAGGACATGTAGGGTGCCTCACCTTTTGCAAGAAAAACTTCAAATAGTTTACAGCACTCAAGATTGATTGTGAGGTCTGCAGGCCTCAAAGGGTACCCATAAAGTTCAATTAAAAATCTCATTAGGATTGTATAGGAGGATCAAACAGAAATCAAAAATGACTCATGGGAGACAGAGAATGCCTGTCTGATTAGTCCGAGGCCTTCATAAATGATTATTCTGTTACTCAAATAAGATGTCTTCTGTGGTCGGTTAGCGGTAATAGCCAGATTTTATATTCTGCTTGCTTAAATTATGGTTCCAGGTAAGACTTAGTAAAGTGTACAGCCTGTCACTAAGTTATTAATGCTTTAAATCCGACTCAGATAAATGAAGCCTTATAGTAGAATAGTGATACAAAGTATGTTTAGTGTTATCCTTACCAGTTCTATATAGATAGAGGTTGATTACGATACAGTAACATTTCGTTTATTTGGCAAAAAGTTGTATTTTATGATGTGGGTGTCTTCTATTATTTTACTTATGTATGATTTACTGTATTTTTCTTCCTATAAGACGCACCTAATAAGACACACCTAGGTTTTAGAGGAGGAATACAAGAAATAATATTTTTCAGCAGACCTCAAAACAGACCCCCAATTTTCATCAGACCCCAAAATTAGACACCTCAATCTTTATCAGACTTTAGGTCAGACCCCCATATTAGACCTCAGATCAGATCCTTATATCAGACCCCATATCTGACCTCAGATCAGACCCCCATATCAGACCTCAGATCAGATCCTTATATCAGACCCCATATCTGACCTCAGATCAGACCCCCATATCAGACCTCAGATCAAACCCCCATATCAGACCTCAGATCAGACCCTTATCAGAGAGAAAATAACTCAATCAACTTACCTCTCCTGCTCTGCCGCCACTCTGCAGAACCGGGGGCCTTTTCTGCACTCACCACTCCCTGGTCTTCTCTGGGCCCCACTCTGCAGTGTGACCTGACTGCATACAACGTCAGGTTATAGTTCGCACTACGTCCTGAGGCTGTACGCAGTCAGCAGGGGCGGATTGGCCATAGACTTTACAGGGAAATTTCCTGGTGGGCCAATACCCAGGGGGCCACCCATTCCCTCCTCATGGTCGCCAGCCAGGTACATAAAGACCTTATGCGTTCAGCATTAATTAATGTAGGAGCATCAGGCACTTATGTACCTACCCAGCAGCCGTAGGTGCCCTCCTGAATTCAACTGTATTGCAGTCTTCCCAATCCGCCCTTGGCAGTCAGTCTTCCCAATCCGCTCCCGGAAGAAGACCAGGGAGCGGTGAGTACAGACAGAGCTTCACTCACTGCTCCCTGCACATCCTGCATACTAGTGAGTGTGACTATAATGAAAGTGCTCACTAGTATTCCCTTGATAAGACGCACTGCAATTTTTCTCCCTCCTTTTGTGGGAAAAAAGGTTGCCTTATCAAGCGGAAAAATACTAAGTTCAAGGAGGATAAGCAGCACGCCACAACCTCATAGATAAATCAAGTTAATTATTTTAAAAAAAGCAAAAAAATGTAATCCTCTCATGGGAATTAATTGTGCAAGCAGCGTTGGATCCTGGCTCGTGATCCCAGCTGATGGATTCTCTAACAGATCTGCAGCATACCTCCAGTTATAGCATAGTGGTTTATATTCAGCAATAGGCAACAAGCCTGAAAAAGACTCATTAGAATCGAAACATCGCTTTGCTTTGATGCCTGCTGGTGAATAAAAACCACTATGCTATAACTGGAGGACTGCTGCAGATCTTTTTGAGAATTTATCAAGATGAAAATACATTGTATGTGGCGCTATATTTTTTTCATGGGTGTATTTTTTGGGATTGATCCTTGTTTTGATTGTACAGTATTTGGATCCTTCTAACCTTTTCAGATTACTTTAGTTTTTGGCTCTGTTTTTGGCAACTAGTCAATGTATTTTTGGTATATGACCTGGGAGATTGCTTTCATTGTCCCATATTAGTCATCTGGAGTTGTGACAACACCTTTTGTTAGCATCACTGACCAGTGGGGCTCATTACTTGGATTGCTCTTCCTCAACCCTTTTTTTGTATAATTTTACAGTTATTTATATTAGTGCCAGCAGTCTTACCAATATCATCACTATCCATATCAGTTCATGTCTCAATTTCGGCTCATGGTCTAATTTCCAAACCTCAGACACATGCATATACGCTAGGGCCTGTCTTATTGGAAGCCAATTAATCAGTATTTTTTTTAAATTATAAGTATATAAGGCGTGGAAAAATCAGACATATGTCCATCAAGTTTAACCTGTCATCCTGCAATTTTCATCCAAAGAAAGGCAAAAAAGCCATTCGGTAGTAGCCAATTTCCTTATCTAAGGGAAACATATCCTTCCTGACTCCAAATCTAACAATCAGAATAAATCCCTAAATCAAATGATCCATCTCCAGAAATCTAGTAACTTGTATAACTTGTAATGTTATCACAAGAAGGATGGAAGGAAACCAGAGAAAGTCCAGGCAAACAAGGGAGGAAGAGAAGAACATAGTAACTACAGTGTGTTACAATTGTGGTTCATGGTTGGCGCTGTCCTGTGCATGTAGGCCCTGGCTTTCTGTGTGTGAATTAGGGCCATTGTTCCTTCTATCTCACCTTAGTTGCAGTACTGCAAAGGTTAACCTTCTCTTGCTCTGTGTGTTAAGCTGGTTACTAATGAGCTCATCCTTCCTATATAAACTGTGTTGTTTCGTCCTCCCCTTGGCCTAAGCATACAGGTTCTTTCTGGTCTTTCTAGACTGCTGGATCCTGTGAAGGAGCTATAATCCATTTGTCCCTCTTTGGACCGTGTTCTGCCTGAATCCTTAGTCTGTCTGTCTGACTTGGCCTGTGCCTTTTACATTGATCTATTTGTCTGCCTGTGCTCTGTCTTATACCTGTTTCCTGGATTCTGACCCTGTGCCTCCTGCCCTGCCTCTGGGACTGTTTCTTGGATTCCTATGTATTCTGCCTGCCTCGACTTGGTCAATTTATAACTACAAATATTTCCTGATCCCCTGGTGCTTTTCACAAGTGTTTCTGACCCCTTGGGTCAGCTGCTAACCACAACGGGACCATTCCAAAAGTTTGCAACTTGTTGGCTCCCCTGCAATTTAGACCAGATCCCTGTACAGGGGTTAAAGGGTGAAAACAAGGGTGCTGTGTACTACTATACTATCTTTGTTCAAAATATGAGCTGATTTGGAATCGCACATCGAGTATGTAACCAAGCGAGTTTCAACACTGAGAAGCGTTGACAATTTGGAAAAGAGTTTGCTGCTCACTGAGCAAGCACTCTATGGGGTAGATGTGGGGGAGGGTGGTAGCGAGGACACTCAGGAAAGTGAGGTAGCTAGCTGGGTAACAGTTAGAAAGCAGGGTAGAGGGAAGAGTGCTAGGGAGGCCAGCCCTGATCTGACACACCCCAACAAGTTTGCAAGGTTAGCAGATGAGGGGATGTCAGTTCAGGGAGAGCACTGCTGCAGCCGGACCCTTCCTCTGCCAGTCAGAGGAATGTCAGCTCCAGTAAGCAGGGGACCAGGAGAGCAGGGCAGGCCAGACAGGTGCTGGTAGTATGAGACTCAATTATTAGGGGTACAGATTGGGCGAACTATCCCAAAGACCGGGATCGTCAAACGGTGTGTTGTCTTCCTGGCGCTCGAGTTCGACACATCGCAGATCGGGTTGACAGATTACTGGGAGGGACTGGAGAAGACCCAGCAGTCATGGTTCATATCGGAACCAATGACAAAGTTAGAGGTAGGTGGAGCTTCCTTAAAAATGATTTTAGGGATTTAGGTCACAACCTTAGGGCAAGGACCTCAAAGGTAGTGTCTTACGAAATACTAACTGTACCACGAGCAAGAAAGGCGGCGCGAGATTAGGGAGGTAAACAAGTGGCTCAAGAAGTGGTGTAGGAAGGAGGGGTTTGGGTTCCTGGAGAACTGGGCCGACTTCTCTGTCGGCTACAGGCTCTGTCGTAAGGATGGGCTGCACTTTAATGGGGAAGGGGCAGCTGTGTTGGGGGAGAAGATGGCTAGAAGGTTGGAGGAGTGTTTAAACTAGGAACTGGGGGGCAGGGTAATTACATTATAGGATGGGAAGATAGTGCAGATAGAGACCGGGGGCAAGGTAATAGGACTGGGGGAGGAATGGAAGGAGGGACTAGAATTGTATGTATACTAATGCCAGCAGCCTGACTAATAAAACTGGTGAACTGGAATTAGTGATGTGTGAGGGGGACTATGACATAGTGGGAATAACTGAGACATGGCTGGATGATAGCTATGACTGGGCGGTTAACATACAGGGGTTACAGTCTGTTTAGAAAGGATTGCAAAAACCGGAGAGGGGAAGGGGTCTACCTTTATGTAAAGTCCTGCCTAAAGCCCACAGTCCGAGAAGATATAAGTGAGGGACATGAACATGTGGAGTCACTGTGGGAAGTGTAGTGTGGGGATTCGCTCTAGTAGTTAGGACTATTGGATGCAGTATAGAGGCAAAGTACACAGTTCTTTAATCAAACAGTGGTGTTTATTCACACATTGGTGCATCACAAAACGCAGGTGGCTTGGTGTTTGTTCACACACAAGGAAAGTTCATAAACAATAAAAGTCACCTTTTCTCCTGGGTGTTAATTCACACCCTGTTAGCAGTTCAGCCTCATCAAGTCCATAGGCGGCCTGTTCGTTTTTAGAGCGGCCTGAGTCCTCCAGACCGACTCAAACCTCAAATCTCAGCACAGCCCTCAGTTCACAGCACACAGACTCCTGAGCTCCACTGTCCAAAGTCCACAGAAAATCTGCTACTAAACAAGATAGACGAGGCGGCAGATCATAATGAGGTCATTATTATGGGGGACTTCAACTACCCAGATATAGACTGGGAAACTGAAACCTGTACATCTCATAAAGGAAACAGGTTCTTGGCAATAACCAAAGACAATTACCTTTCCCAACTGGTTCAGGACCCGACTAGAGGAACAGCCATACTGGACTTAGTATTAAACAATAGACCTGACAGAATAACAGATGTGCAGGTTGGGGGACACCTGGGAAATAGTGACCATAAAGTAATAACCTTCCAATTGTCATTCAGAAGAGTGTTTCTTCAGGGAGGAACAAAAATACCAAACTTCAAAAAGGCTAATAGGCCATAGGCCTAACTAACTGGGACAAAGTCCTCAAAAATAAAAATACAGCTACAAAATGGGATATTTTTAAAAGCATCCTAAAATCTAATTGTGAGAGGTACATACCGTATGGGAATAAAAGGTTAAGGAACAAGAAAAAACCAATTTAGATAAATAGAACTGTAAAGAAAGCAATAAATGACAAAAATAAAGCATTTAAATCACTAAAACAGGAGGGGAACGAGGAAGCACTGAAAAACTATAAGGAAAAAAATAATAGACTATGTAAAAAACAAATAAAAGCAGCCAAACTAGAGCCCGAGAGATTAATTGCCAAAGAGAGCAAAACTAAACATAAAATGTTCTACAATTATTAAATGCTAAAAAGTATAAATCTGAAGGTGTTGGCCCTCTACAGAGCAATGAGGGGGGAGTTGCAGAGAGCGACTAGGAGAAAGCAAAGCTGTTAAATATTTTTTTCTCCACTGTATTCACTAAGGAAAATAAACTGTCTAATGAAATGCAGAATGTAAAAGTAAATTCCCCATTAAAAGTGCCTTGTCTGACCCAGGAAGAAGTACATCGGTGTCTTAAAAAAATAAAAATAGACAAATCGCCAGGACAGGATGGCATACACTCCTGTATCCTAAGAGAATTAAGTAATGTCATAGCCAGACCCTTATTTCTGATATTTAAGGACTCTATACTGACAGGGAGTGTTCCACAGGATTGGTGCATAGCAAATGTGGTGCTAATATTCAAAAAAGGTCCAAAAACAGAGCCCGGAAACTATAAGCCGGTAAGTTTAACATCTGTCGTGGGTAAACTGTTTGAAGGTTTTCTAAGAGATTCTATCTTGGAGTACCTCAATAAAAATAAGCAAATAACGCCATACCAACATGGCTTCGTGAGGGATCGGTCATGTCAAACTAATTTAATCAGTTCCTATGAGGAGGTAAGTTCTAGACTTGACAGCGGCGAATCAATAGATGTCGTATATCTGGACTTCTCTAAAGCATTTGACACTGTACCGCATGAAAGGTTAGTATATCAAATAAGAATGCTTGGACTGGGAGAAAATGTCTGTATGTGGGTCAGTAATAGAAAACAGAGGGTGGTTATTAACGGTAGACACTCAGATTGGGTCACTGTCACTAGTGGGGTACCTCAGGGGTCAGTATTGGGCCCTATTCTCTTTAAAATATTTATTAATGATCTTGTAGAAGGCTTGCATAGTAAAATAAAAATTTTTGCAGATGACAATAAACTGTGTAAAGTAATTAACGGAAGAGGACAGTATACTGCTACAGAGGGATCTGGATAGATTGGATGCTTGAGCAGAGAAGTGGCAGATGAGGTTTAACACTGACAAATGTAAGGTTATGCACATGGGAAGGAATAATGCAAGTCATCCGTACATACTAAATGGTAAAACACTGGGTAACACTGACATGGAAAGGGACCTAGGAATTTTAGTGAATCGCAAACTATGCTGTAGAAACCAGTGTCAGGCAGCTGCTGCCAAGGCCAATAATATAATGGGTTGCATCAAAAGGGGCATAGATGCCCGTGATGAGAACATAGTCCTACCACTTTACAAATCACTAGTCAGACCACACCTGGAGTACTGTGTACAGTTCTGGGCTCCTGTTAACAAGGCAAACATAGCAGAGCTGGAGAGGGTTCAGAGGAGGGTAACTAAAGTAATAACTGGAATGGGAGGACTACAGTACCCTGAAAGACTATTAAAATTAGGGTTATTCACTTTAGAAAAAAGACGACTGAGGGGAGATCTAATTACTATGTATAAATATATCAGGGGTCAGTACAGAGATCTATCCCATCATCTATTTATCCCCAGGACTGTGATTGTGATGAGGGGACAACCTCTGCGTCTGGAGGAAAGAAGGTTTGTATTCAAACATAGAAGAGGATTCTTTACGGTAAGAGCAGTGAGACTATGGAACTCTCTGTCTGAGGAGGTGGTGATGGTGAGTACAATAAAGGAATTCAAGAGGGGCCTGGATGTGTTTCTGGAGCGTAATAATATTACAGGCTATAGCTACTAGAGAGGGGTCATTGATCCAGGCAGTTATTCTGATTGCTTGATTGGAGTCGGGAAGGAATTTTTTATTCCCCTAAAGTGGGGAAAATTGGCTTCTACCTCACAGGTTTTTTTTTTCCTTCCTCTGGATCAACTTGCAGGATGACAGGCCGAACTGGATGGACAAATGTATTTTTTCAGCCTTATAAACTATGTTACTATAGTCATAGTAATCCATATATCACTATAGTGATGTCTTTCTAGTTATAGTTGTACTTGTCTCACTATGGGACTATAGATATATATATATATATATATGTAATGAATGGCCGCCACATGTCACTGTAGGGCTGTATATAAAATGATGTTGCGCCATATTTCAGTATTCATCTGCATATAAGGGTTGGAGAGCTCAGTCCATTGTATTTTTGCATTGGCCCGATCCACCACTAAGGTGGCTACAGCTGGCGGATTTATGACCCTGTCTTCATAAGTTGACCCTACCTGCTGCCTGTTTAGACCCACGTATTCTGTGAGTCTACATTGAGATTTTTTTCCAAAGCCACTTTATGTTCCCAGTCAACTTCTGTAGCTTCATCTAACCGAGAACTCTCAACAAGCTCTTCTTCTCCATCAGTCTATAACATCCTCGGCACTTGCTAAATGCAGTTCTAACACAATCAATACATTGTGCAGATAGTTGCCGAAATACCTTTTCTTCCCTGTCCCCCCCCCCCCCACCGAACAAAGGCGTTATTGAGGACTCGCTTTATTCACAGATTGCCATGACTCTTAATGACCACCCTACTTTTGTTCTGCCAGTCACCTGGAAGGCCCTTGATAAAGATTTAGCATCATGTTCTAAGTGTCAAGCCTGTCAGTAGTACTGAGCCATATGACCAGAAGGAAGAAAAAAAAAAACGCACAGGGAGCTATTGATTACAGCTTCTCGATGTCACTTGTTCACTAGGATTTAGGTATTGATGAGGCTGCATGTGAAAACAAGCTCGGTCCCTTGTGGGGCCTCTACCCCGAAGAACAAAATGCAAACTTAGAGAAAATATGCAGCTGGTTCTGGAATCAGAGGGATTCCGATATCGATTGAAAGGCTCCTTCATGTTATTTTTTGTTAGAGACAAATCTATGGGTTTGGAAGTTTTATAGTATTTGAAAGAAGGGAAGAAAAAAAAAGGGTCTGTGTAAATGATGGATTCGCGTATTGGACGAATTAGATTTCACAGCGTGAGGATTTCAGTGCAGCTTTAATATTGCAGCTCCTAGGATATTGATAAAAATTACATTTTATGCAGCGAAGGCTTTCAAATAGAGAAGTAGGGTAATATTCCCCCTAAAACCGCCTAAGGGCTGTAATAAATTTTCGTAAGTTTAATTGTTTTAGCAGACTGGATATTTGCACCAGACGTAGGCCCTGACTAAACTGTGTTTAATATTTTAAAATTACAAATCTTTTGTCCTGTATAATACCTCATTTAATAACTTCCCTGTGGTTTAAGGTTAGTTAGAATTTTCCATTTCCACATCTGCATTGCTAAGTACGATTATAAGGCTATAATCAATGCTGCCTTTTACACCGGATCCTCCAGCACTCGACGTTTCGCTGCCTTATGAGCTTTTAACTATTTCATAGGCATCCATGTATTTTATAGAAAGGGTGGATGGTATAGACAAGGCTCTGCTACAAGAGAACGTCTACTTTTTCCTTTGTCAGATCACGGGCATAGCTGTGGAGGAGGGGCCAGAGACACACGTGCCCCGGGTGACAAGTGTCAGGGTGCATGCCAGCAGAAGATTTTAGATACAGAGCTAGGGAGATGAAATTAACTTTTTAGGCTCATCAAAGGAACCCTAGCTAAGGCTCTCGTTGGATTAACATCATAAAGATCGGGCCAAGTTTTGGTTTAGAGTTTTTGTTTTTACCTCCCCGCCTTCCAAGAACCTTAACTTTTTTACTGTTCCATTCATCTTTAGGAGGAAACAAAAACTGGCTAATCGCAAATTTTTATTCTTTTTTGTTACGGCATTCACCTCACAGGAAAAATATTTTTATATTGTTCTGAAATTCTTGGATGCAGGAATGCTAATTATGTAAATTTTTTGTATTGATTATTAATCTTTATATGTTAAAGGCTATGTATACCTTTGGGACAATTATATTTTTTTTATTGCATTGTACTCATTTTTTAAATTGGTCTTTATTAAAAATATTTAATATGTAATAGCAGCCTTTCGATTTTTCTGTATTTTCAGTCAGAAGAGGAGCAGACAGACTCCTTATTTCTGCTCTTTATAGCTCAGTTCTTATCTTACTGCCTTAAATAAGTGTTTTTGACCTCTAAACAGTTTAGAGATAAGCGTTATTAGATGGCACAAAGTGAAAGTACCAGTCTTACAGTCAGAAAAACTGTTAACCCCTTGTGACAGAATGGCTCAATATTTTAATAAAGGCAAATTGAAAAAATTATTTTTAGCCAAAAATGAGTAACATGCGATCATAAAAAAAATTACCTCCAATGGTGTACATAGCCTTTGAATTGGGAAAGGGGGGGGTGGGGTGATTTTCATTTTTTTTTTTACTTTGTTCTATTTTTATCACTGCAAAATGTAGTCCACTTAGTGACTTGAATATGCAATTTTGGGATTGCTTGTACCATAGACTGCAATAGAATACTATTGCAGTCTATGGGCTTTTTACAGGATGACACTGATCGGAGCACCATGGTGACTCCGATGAGCAGAGGAATCCCCTCCCTCTGTCTAAATTCTCAGGTTACTATTAAGATAACTCTGGTCCCAGTTATTGTGGCTGGGTGTTGGCAGGATTACATAGACGACACTCCGCCGCATATAAAGTGGGATCAGTTGATACCTTGCTCCATACACCTCTCACACCTTACTGATGTACTGATAGATCAGGGGTCATGAAGTTAATGCAGAGTTAAAGAGGACCTTTCACTAGAATAAAACATCTAAACTAACTATACAGACATGTAGAGCGGCGCCCAGGGATCCCCCTGCACTTACTGTTATCCCTGGGCGCCGCTCCGTTCTCCCGGTATAGCCTCCGGTATCTTCACGTTAGGCTCCACCCAGGGGAACCTGCCGGCATCTCATTCTCCCATGCTGTAGCGCTGGCCAATCGCAGCGCTCAGCTCATAGCCTGAGAGGCTTTTTTTTCTCTCAGGCTATGAGCTGAGCGCTGCGATTGGCCAGCGCTACAGAATGGGAGAAGGAGACCCCGGCAGGTTTCCCTGGGTGGAGCCTAACTATGAAGATACCGGAGGCTATAATGGGAGAACGGAGCGGCGCCCAGGTATAACAGTAAGTGCAGGGGGATCCCTGGGCGCCGCTCTCCATGTCTGTATAGTTAGTTTAGATGTTTTATTCTAGTGAAAGGTCCTCTTTAATACAATGTTCAACAATTTTCACTACCCATTAATGACCCTATTGTTCATTGGTGGTGAACATTTTTGACAGAGTGCACCCAAATTTCTTATAATTTTTCTGGTAAATTCACAAGGTAGCTATAAGGCTGGCACTAATAATATACATTTTTATTTAAATAGCACCAACATATTCCACAGCGCTTTACAGTCAGTAGGTACAAACAGATTTATAAAAAACATAGCAACAAACAAGTCAGCAATTAAAACAAGTGGAATGAGGGCCCTGCTTTAAAGAGCTTACAATCTATAAAATAGATAGGGTTGACACAAAAGGTAACAAGTGATTGATTTGTGCAGTGGTCCAGCCATCTTAAAACACAATAGGGGAATAGATATAAGGCTGCATGAGCCAGCCAACAGCCGATATCTGTAGTGCTTCTGAGTGCATGGGATGTGGTGGAGAGTTGATGATGGATTAGGTTAAGAAGAATGATACTGAAGGATAGTGTGGAGGGACTGTGAATGGAGGAGAGTTAGATCAGGGGGTGTGATAGACTAACCTAAAAAGATGTGTTTTTCGGGAGGGCCTAAAACTGTGGATGTTATGAATTAACCTAAATGCTTGGGGTAGACTGTTCCAGAGAACCAGTGCAGCTTGGGAGAAGTCTTGGAGACGTAAGATGCATGTCAGTCATAAGTCATTGGCTGAACGGAAGGCATTGGTAGGATGGTAGAGAGAAATGAGGGAAGAGATGTAGGGGGGTACAGCACTGTGGAGAGCTATGTGGGTGAGAACGAGGACTTTAAATTCAATCCTGTACTGTATGGACTGGAATGGCACTACACAACGACAGGAAATTGAAGCAAATTGATGTAAAGCGTGAATTGCAAAAAATCCCAAAATGATTCTACCATGGCTTTTCAGTGATTTGCCATGATTTTCTGTTCCCATGTAAACTCGGACTAAATATGATCAAAAAGGGGGGAATTTATCAGTGACTAGTAGAAAGGTTGCAGATTTTGGTGCCAGACTCTTTTGTGCAAAATTAGGTGATCTTTCAACATTTTCCACCACTGTCGTCACTTTCCCAAATAGGAAGTAAGGCATAGTGGCAGGGAACATGGCCTCCCATTGCCCAACTGATTTACTTTAATTTATGCCAGTTAGTAGTGTAAATTATAGCACAAATCTTTGCAGCTCATAGCTGGCCCAGACTTTATTTTCTGGTGCATGGACAAAGATGCCACCAATCTGTGCCTAAATTTGTTGCATCTTACTCCAGTGCACTTTGAACTAAGAATCGGGTATGAAATGCTAGTTTAGTAAATTCCTCCAAATAATGTATAACAGGAAGTACCTTCCACAGGGACTTTCATAACATTGATAGTCTTGCAATTTTTTTAACAGTGGCTTAAGGGGGTTGTCTCATCATAGACAATGGAGGCATATTGCTAGGATATGCCACCATTGTCTTATAGGTGCGTGTCCCACCGCTGGAACCCGCGCCTATCTCGAGAACGGAGCCTCGCAAAGTGGTGGCTGGAGGACTCTGGTCCTGCCTACACAAAGCCGGCTCCTCATAGAAGTGAATGGGAGCATACCGCGCATACACGGCCCCCGCTCTTATTCATTTCTATGGGGCCGACGGAAATAGCCGAGCCAGTGCGCGCCTATTTTCACTGGCCCCATAGAAAATGAATGGAGGGCGTCTGCGCACGCGCAATGAGCCCTCGTTTACTTGCGGGGCTCTGTTCTCAATATAGGTGCGGGTCCCAGCGGTGGTACACGCACCTATAAGACAATGGGGGCATATCCTAGCGATATTCCCCCTTTGTCCATGATCATACAACCCCTTTAAAGAGGATGCCTCCAAATACAGTGCATGCTGTAGGATACCCATAATGGTGGGAGCCACAGGGCCCCTATAACCATGACAGACCCTGGTCCGCTTCTCTCGATATTACTAAATAGTGTATTTAGACATTTACACCAAAATAAAAAATGTCAAGTAGAGGCTCTTGAGTGTCTTACAAAAATCTGTCCAGCCGTTTCTTGGGTCTGTTTTTTTTTTTTTTTTTTTTTCAAAAGGGACAACAGGTATGGAAGACATGATGGCTTCTAAAAGGGATTATCTCTCCTCAATGGCTAATCTGCTGCTGGAATATAGGGGCAAAATGAATGATGCATAACCTTCCAAAAGTCTAGAAAAGTAAATGACAACCAATTGAGACAATGTAATGGCTGCCAGTTTTAGGAAATTTAGAGAGAGGAGGAATGGCACAATGCAAAGTCCAGAATTTGTATTTTATTAAGTATGTAGGAAAACAGGCATGTCATAAGTGGTGACAGGTCCTCTTAAATATGTCAAGTTTCCATCTTGAGGTTGTGACTACTAGACCTTTTCTAGTATGCGAACCAAATGACCATCCTTGGTCTCCTTAGGTGTTTGCTTCACTTAGGCCTCTTTCAGACGGGCGTTGCGGGAAAATGTGCGGGTGCGTTACGGGAACACCCACGATTTTTCCGCGCGAGTGCAAGACATTGTAATGCGTTTTGCACTCGCGTGAGAAAAATCGGCATGTTTGGTACCCAAACCCGAACTTCTTCACAGAAGTTCGGGCTTGGGATCGGTGTTCTTTAGATTGTATTATTTTCCCTTATAACATGGTTATAAGGGAAAATAATAGCATTCTGAATACAGAATGCATAGTAAAACATCGCTGGAGGGGTTAATAAAAAATAATTTAACTCACCTTAGTCCACTTGATCGCGTAGTCCACTTGATCGTGTCTTCATCTGATCTCTGTGCAGCAACAGGACCTGTGGTGACATCATTCCGGTCATCACATGATCCATCACCATGGTAAAAGATCATGTGATGACCGAAGTGACGTCACCACAGGTCCTATTGCTGCACAGAGATCAGATAAATACAGAAGGAGATGCCGGGCTACGCGATCAAGTGGACTAAGGTGAGTTAAATACATTTTTTAATTTTTTTAACCCCTCCAGCGCTGTTTTACTATGCATTCTGTATTCAGAATGCTATTATTTTCCCTTATAACCATGTTATAAGGGAAAATAATAATGATCGGGTCTCCATCCCGATCGTCTCCTAGCAACCGTGCGTGAAAATCGCACCGCATCCGCTTGCTTGCGGATGCTTGCGATTTTCACGCAACCCTATTCACTTCTATGGGGCCTGCGTTGCGTGAAAAACGCAGAATATAGAACATGCTGCGATTTTCACGCAACGCACAAGTGATGCGTGAAAATCACTGCTCTTGTGAACAGCCCCATAGAAATGAATAGGTCGGTATTCAGTGCGGGTGCAATGCGTTCTACTCGCGCATCGCATCCGCGCAGAATACTCGCCCGTGTGAAAGGGGCCTTAGAGTAAAATCTTGAATGTCAGTCATATCAGGTGTTGATCTTCATTCCGAGTACAATCACTTACTCAGCATCCTTGAAAAAGTCAGAGGGATTAAACACCCAGACAACAGCTTTTATCACTCAAAAAAGTAGAGGACAGATCCTCTGCAAGGTAGACCTACAGAGCTAGAAATTGCACCCTGGCTGTGGTATCTGAAGGGCAAAAAGATATAACAGGAGAAGACATCAGTATTGAAAATGCTACATGGTAGGTGGTGGCCCTGTTATCGATCATACACTGGGGCCCAGAAGCTTCAAGTTACGCCTCTTCCCACCAACACAAATGCCACCCAAGCTTCTTCTAGATATGAACAATTGTTATAGCTAAATGTTCCCCAAAGACCTGCATCTAAACCAGAACATAAGGTAACTTCAAGGCAAAGAGACTCAGTGTTTCTCACGAAAGGACTGTGCGTTCCTGGGTGTTTTTAATTTTTCCATAGATCTGTTTATGGCAATTATGTTTGATTCTGTAGCCGACAATTGTCTTGTGTTATACCTGATTGATTTTTGAAATAATTTTGTAATTGGGGTCACAAATTACTAATATAATTCACTCAAACCTGTGCGTTAGTTTGCTGAATTTGATTATGGCAGAGCTGAATGGCGCACCCCTGAGTTTTTGTGATTATAAAATAGATCAATATTGTTAGGAGGAATCTAAGTCTGTGATTTCCTCGGAGTATTCTGACAGACTTGTAAAGCTCAGATTCTATACAGGAACTAACTAATGATATGAAGATTGAATTTTTAACTTAACCCAGTTATATGGAATAATTTTATTAGTTAATGAACATTTAGAACTGTGTGCACTGGGTATTACAGCACCTATTTCGGAAAACGCAGTAGTCCTTGAAAGGATTGTGGTATCTAATGGCTGGTTTATGAGATCATTTGCATTTCTTCACCCAGATACTTTGCACATTTTCATTCTATCTCTTCCCAATGACTGTTTTTCGAGACAAAGGACAGCTGTGCGCGTACAGAGGTTGTGTCCAGCCCTTGCATCACTTTTTTCATTAATGTTGCTTTTTTTGTGTGCTTTAAGAATGCTATATTGCAAACTGAAATAACAGGATCAAAGATGTTTGCATATGATCTTCGTATGTTGTGCTAATTAGTACGTTAATGTGCTAGTATATGGTACTGCAGCCGATAATTGTTCTGTATTAGCACTATTTTAGATTTAGTTGGTTGGATTTGGTTATTACTAGGGTGCATTTATCCAGACGCTTCTATTATTCCTTGTTTATGTTCTGTTTCGATATTAGAGTTCTGCTGAATCGGTCATCCAATACGATTCAGGTCCATATTAATTCTACCTGAATCGAAAGTGCTCCAATTGGCCGGAAAATTTGTGTATGACGCTCCTAGGACTCATATTTTTTTCTCTTTAGTCTCTCGCTTTTTTATAATTTTTTTAAATTATTTTTTCTCGCTTTCTCTGTCTCTCTTTCTCTCTAGAATTTGCCCAAATTGAATAAAAAAAATATATAAATTGGGTTCGGATGCAACTCAAATGTTTACAAAATTCGGGCCAACCTTGATTCGTTTAGAATTGATTCACTCCCCTCTAGTCTTGTTACATAACTCCAGAATATTATGAAATTATGAAGCACTGTACATAGATTGTAGTTTCCCACATTAGTCCTGCTTCAAGGGTTGATCACTGTCTCATTCCAACATAGCAAACACGCTCAAGTGTAAGAGTAAATCACAGGTACTGTGTAAGAGTGTGGGCAATTCATTGTGAATTACTGTGCTCATGATAGTAGTTTGCCTCCTCTCCTACATGGTCAAGACATGAGGTATTGGAGCCAGTGCTAAAACATATTCTACATTCCTCAAACCAGCACCTGAAGCTGAAGATTTTTGTAATTTCATGTGATTAAAAAGTTTGTATAGCCAATGAGCTACTCAATGAAATGTATTTCTATAGCGCCACCTGCTGTTTGTTATTTTATTAATTTTTTGTCCATCTCACTTAGGGTACTTTCACACTAGCGTTTTTCTTTTCCGGTATTGAGTTCCGTCCTAGGGGCTCAATACCGGAAAAAAAACTGATCAGTTTTATCCTAATGCATTCTGAATGGAGAGCAATCCGTTCAGGATGCATCAGTTCAGTCCTTCGTTTATGTTTTTTGGCCGGAGAAAATACCGCAGCATGCTGTATTTTTCTCTTCGGTCTAAAATCCTGAACACTTGCTGGAATTAATTTCCATTAAAAGGTATTAGTGCCGGATCCCGCATTAAAAATTGCCGCATTGACGGATCCGTTCTTCCTGTCCGCGCATGCGCAGACCTTTAAATCTGTGGAAAAAAGAAATACCAGATACGTTTTTCCGGATAAGACACCGGAGAGACGGATCCAGTATTTCAAATGCCATCCGTTTGCGTCCGGATTGCCGGATCCGGCAGGCAATTCAGGCGACTGAACTGCCTGCTGGAATCCTCTGCCGCAAGTGTGAAAGTAGCCTTAGCTGGTCGAACATGCTCAGTTTAAATCTTCAACTGCCACCAGCCATATGTTCTGTTAGAAGCTGTGGCAGTTGCAGGGAGAGAGCTGCAGCAGAAAGGACACACCCCCTGAGCTGCCAGGCTGAAGATAATGTAGAAGAGCAATTGGAGCAATGAATGTGGACTCATCTACAGTACAGGGCTGGTTCTAGCTTTGTTAGAAAGGTATTGTCATGTACTATATGATGGCTTATTTTTATTTTTTACGTCAATCATAGGATAACCCCTTTAAGTACTGTGTGGCTTTCATTGGGTTGAATATTTCTATAATTGGTGTTTCTTAGGCCACTATAAAAAATATATATAGTCAGAGTGATTTTTGCCAATGATGTCTAAAACGCAAGCAATTCTGCACCTATGAGCAGTCATAGCTTTGTGCCAAAATTTGCACCATTTTCCGTCTTTCTTCCTAGCCATTCTATCTAAAACTTGGAGACGACTCCAACTCCTTGAAGGCCATGCCCACTTTTCTTGGCACTTTCAAAATTTAAGTAGTGCCAGGAAAGGTCAACATTTTTGTGCAAATGTGTCAAACATCATGATTTTCACCTTGTTTTGGCGTTACTGGTGTAAACTAGTATTATCTCACCGTTATATCCATGTTTTTGGATCTGTTTATGATAACAAGAGGTGCGTTTTGGGGTGGGTTTACAGCTAAAAAAAATGCTGTAATTAATTTCTTAAATCCAAATTTTGACAATTGACGTCCTCTTCTTGGGACTGACCATCAATAGATCGCTGGGGGTCTGACGCTCAGCACTCCGGCAAATTAGCTGTTTTAAGGGGCCGTAGCAATCGAGCAAGTTCAGTGGCCTCTTCATTGCTTACATTGCTCTTTACTTTTACAAGTGGCTGTGCTGGGTACTTAAATTTTTTTTTCCCATTAAATAACTTCTGATGTGTCCCCAAAAGAAGGTCAGCTGGTGAGCCTTGAAAAGATATTGTGATGTAACCGTAGAGTGTAAAGAATTAGCCTTGTGACCACAGGAAGTTCCACACATCTCGGGGGTGCCCCTTTTCAAATACATGAAGATTTTTTTTTTTACCCAGCATCTAATGTTGCATGCACATTAGATTTATTCATGAAGGCCTTGTAGTTTTTTGGCTGGACTTAACAAAAATCGAAGGTGTATTGGTGGACCACTTGACTGTTCAAGGTCTGGTGAGTATGGGGATTGGCACAATTTTCTTCTTGGAGATGAGTGGAACAAGGAGGTCTTTGGTGTCCACCATGCCCACTTGGGGTGATAACGATCAGTTTTTGGCAAGTTTTTACTGCCTTAGACTAGCTGAGGAGTTACTCTCACAGTGTGTGAGCTCAGTAGTTCTACTAACACTCGCCATAATAATATTTTTATGGTTTAATATTTTAACATATCAAGTGTGAATTGTCTCTTGGAAACTGAAAATTCCTGTTTGGTTGCAGTAAGAAATGGCTGTGAACGTTGTACGCTGCGTGACATTATTGTCCGATTATTGCATTGCTTAGCACATTTGAGTCGTTCTGCCATGTGGTGTCTGATCCATTCTTCTCAGATCTCACAGTTCAGTGTAATCTTGCTCAGAATAAGCTCTACTATTAGTCTTGGCTGAGAGCATACATCGTTTAAGTGACTATTACAAGCAATTATTGTGCCCAGTTATAGAATTTACATTTGCTACAGTTCTGACTGTCTTGGTGGTTGAGTCATTTGTCACTAATTATCCGTTCTAGCTATGCCTGAACCAAATCTTCCAATTCTTTTCCTCATCGTTCATGTAATTCTCACAATTTTTGTGAAAATGTATTTTTCTCCAGCCTTTATATTTTCATATCTTGGCACTTCGGTTGGGAATTAGGATTAGTCACACCTACGTTATACACATTCTCATATTAGTTAATAACGTCCATATCTGCAATTGATCTAAATTATATAGTGGTCTTTCTATTCTAACCACTCCAGAAGACAACCAACCAATTGTCATTTCAGTTGTCTTTTTAAGTGAATGGCCTACTAGATCTGCATCATTAGGGCATCTTCTGAAGCATTTTTTTCCAACCATTGGCTTGGAAGATACACTTTGTTCTTGGGTTCCTTAAATGTGGCGCCCCATTTGTTGACAGCTTTAAAAACTATTGTTTTTTACTGGTATCATGGGCTTCGTATCATGACTGGAGCTGTGTTATCACATTCCGCTTGTCATTGTGTTGCCAAGCCTCCCAGGAGCTCAAAAATGATGCAGGTGTCCACTTGCCACCATGATTGCCAATTCTGCAAGTTTGTTTAAACATCCAAACACCTCCACATCTTTGCCTGAGTATCAGTTGTCATCCCTAGACATTGCTTCTAGCCTGCATTATATTCTTCAGCCCGTGATTTCTGTCTGGAGTCTTCTTCTTGTCTTAACTCTTGGATTTGTCACCATTGGTTTGACCTATGGCTTGGACTTCTGTCGGTGACTCTACCTCCTCCTTTGCATTTGTCACTCTCACCCCTCCCCTTTCTGACCCATGGCTGCCACCTTACTAGCCTTCCATGCCTCATCACTGACACGTCTTGCTACCATCCAGTGACTATTCTGAGGGCATGAAGTCCGAACCTTCTTGTAGGAGCCCCTTGTGAAGGACAAATGGAGCCCTTAGACTCTGAACCTAATTTTAAATTGTATTTTAATTTATTTTGCTCAGCACAGAACCTACAAAAGATTGGGAACCCTTGCTGTAGCATTATCTCATGGTCTTGACTAAAAGAACTGATATACAATGTTTTGAAGGGAGGTGGGGTGATCATGAACGCTCAGTTGACTATCTGGCACGCTACTTTTTCAGTCTGTTCTGTTGGGATTTACTAATTAGATGAGCACTTGCTCAGCATTATGAGGGTTTCTAAATGGTGGCATCATTTTAAGGGGCTGTTTTAAGGTAGATTATTTTTGTAAGATATACTGCTTTCTTCACTCACACGCCTGCAGCGTTTTTCTGTCCGCGATGTGGTGCGGAGCAAGACGCATCCTTCCTGGCACACAATGTAAGTCTGACACAATCTGGCACAATAGAAAACTGATCCGTCATGGCTATAGAAGACATATTACAACCGGATCCGTTCATGACGGATGCATGCGGTTGTATTATTGTAACGGAAGCGTTTTTGCAGATCCATGACGGATCCGCAAAAAACGCTAATGTGAAAGTAGCCTAATACAGACAGACAGCTATGTAAAAGGCAGAAACATAGTGTATCAAGAAAGCAGGTGGAAACAGCAAGTAACAGATGAAGCAGATAGGAAAAGACCAAATGACACTGAGCAAGATCTACACATTTAAGCTGAAAAAAGAAACAGAAGTTAGTGTTAGACCCTTTAAATAGGCCTTGAGACACTCGGATATTAAATAAGCCAGTATCTCATCTGCAGACAGCTGTCTCGGGGTGATTGCTTCTCATCAGTGCAGAGCAGAGAGTACTGACGTAACTGGTTGAGAGGCCTAAGTCAGGATTGGGAGGGTATATATAGGATTGCTGCCTTACAATCCTGATTTAGGATTCTCACCCAGTTAAGCCAGTACTTGTTAAGAGCTTATTTGCATCGCTTTCCAGAATTCCAGAAGAGCATGTATGGCCTAGAAAGTCTCCTCACACCGATTAAGCCGCTCTCTCCCCAAGGAGAGATAGTACCCCCCAAATTGTAAAATCAGGTGACAGCTCCCTCTCTCCGCAGACAGGAAGTTCAAAGCAGAGAAGCTACGACCAGAGCTGGTCCCAGGTTCAAGAAAGTGCACTTCATAATGCTGGGACTAGACACAGAGCAGAGGAACTGAGCATCATGCTCGACCAGCAGCGGGAGAGAGCGGACAGGTCATAACTAAGGGTACTTTCACACTAGCGTCGCTGGATTCCGGCAGGCAGTTCCGTCTCCGGAACTGCCTGACGGATCCGGCGATCTGTATGCAAACGGATACCATTTGTAGACGGATCCGGATGCGGATCCGTCTCACAAATGTATTGCAATACCGGATCCGTCTCTCCGGTTGTCAGCCGGAAAAACGGAGCCGGTATTTATCTTTTTCACATTTTTAAAGGTATGCGCAGACCGCAAAACCGGATCCATTTTTCCGGAACACTTAGGGCCGGATCCGTCATTAATGCATTTCAATGTAAAATAATGCCGGATCCGGCATTCCGGCAAGTGTTCTGGAATTTTGGACGGAGAAAATACCGCAGCATGCTGCGATATTTTCTCCGTCCAAAAACCGTAAAGTGACAGAACTGAAGACATCCTGATGCACACTGAACAGATTGCTCTCCATTCAGAATGCATTAGGATAAAACTGATCAGTTCTTTTCCAGTATTGAGCCCCTAGGACAGAACTCAATAGCGGAAAAGAAAAACGCTAGTGTGAAAGTACTCTAAGGGACGCAGGGGTGTAAACAAGGCAGAGGGAGACTAAGAAGTAAGCAGATATTATTAGAGAACAGTGCTAAAACGTTTATTACAGTATATTAGATATTTGTAAAATCTGCACAGTTCTTTCAACGCAGACCCAGTTCAGGGAACCAGAATACCCCTTTAATTGTCTTCCTGCATAATTAGGTCCAGAAAATTATATTGCAGGTCCCTCTATGTGAATGTATTACCAGGATAGCACTGCAGAATATGTTCTGTGTTCATTCTATATAGTAACCATTTTTGTACTCCTGTAGAAAGGACATTACCAGGAGCGTTGCAGTTAGGGGTGGTATTTGTACCCAGACCTTGTTACTTCTGCCACATATGAAGACACAAGTACTATAACTGGCACATGGGTGGTGGGTGCAGTGTTATAAATTTTGCATGGAGGTTCAGGAGCTTTAAGTTAAGCCTCATCCCTGCCCCTTTATATTTACATTTGGAATGTTCCCTTTAAAGAGATCTCTACAATTGTGGACGTATTTACAGCATGACTAAATGACCTTTTACATGTCAAATTTCCTTAATTTTGCCCATAATTTTTCAGAAAATGTCCAAAATATTGAACACCAGAACTTTAGAACCTTCCTTCTATATTACTGGCTACCACTATAGTAGCAAATATCATTTTCAAGGAAAAATACTGAAGATTTGACATGGAATTATTCAGTGGACACCCCTACCCACCTTATTGAAGATCTTGCTTCTGTTCATTTCTATGGTCAGAGAGAATATTTCCCTTCATTAGTTATTCACTATGTAGTTTAATTCTTCTTTATCTGCTTATAGATAAATAGAAATGAACCTGATTGCCAAATTCTATAAAAACATTACAATGAGGGCTTTAGTTGACCCAGGTTCCACATGGGTGCCGCCATGCGTGAGGCGATTGATGCAGCTGTTGTCAGTAGCGGCAGTGGATCAGGTGTGGCCTAATTCATCCAGATTATCAGGAATGTCGGGATGTATGGGATAGAAAACAGTAGCATCCAATAGGCTTGGAGAGATGCCAAGCTTCTGGGATAGGAGAGGCCCTCCCTACATACGCTAGCTAATAAAATCAGGAGCTTGAGTTTGGAAAATTGCCATGTAGGATTTATGGAGAGAGGAGTAACAAACAATGTGGTGCACTGGTTGTCACCAAAATTGTATATATATAAATGAAATTTCATAATCTCATATATCTGACACCTGATAATCCAGAATATCTATGTCACAACTGTAGGAAGGGACAGACAGGGACAGTGAGCCCCTGAACTAGAACCCAGTCCGCATTCCCTACATACTTGCAGTAACAGCCCTAAATGGCAGAACCGCAACTGGATGACAGTCCCTACACAAGTATAAGTGCAGGATAAATGACACACAATATGGAATAACACAAATGCAGAGTTGTACAAAATAGGCCAGGACCAGACGGGCTAGACAGTACCAAAACGTGAGACAGAGGTTGGTCAGAAAACAAGCCGAGGTCAGAATCAGACGTGCTGTGCAGTACCAAAACGTGAGACAGAGGGTGGTCAGAAGACAAGCCTAGGTCAGAATCAGACGTGCTGTGCAGTACCAAAACGTGAGATAGAGAGTGGTCAGAAGACAAGCCAAGGTCAGAATCAGACGTGCTGTGCAGTACCAAAACGTGAGGCATAGGTTGGTCAGAAGACAAGCCTAGGTCAGAATCAGACGTGCTGTGCAGTACCAAAACGTGAGACATAGGTTGGTCAGAAGACAAGCCTAGGTCAGAATCAGATGTGCTGTGCAGTACCAAAACGTGAGACATCGGTTGGTCAGAAGACAAGCCTAGGTCAGAATCAGACGTGCTGTGCAGTACCAAAACGTGAGACAGAGGGTGGTCAGAAGACAAGCCGAGGTCAGAACCAGACAGGCAATGCAGTAGCAAAACGTGAGACAGAGGTTGGTCAGAAAACAAGCCAAGGTCAAAATCAGACATGCTGTGCAGTACCAAAACGTGAGACAGAGGGTGGTCAGAAGACAAGCTGAGGTCAGAACCAGACAGGCTATGCAGTAGCAAAGCGTGAGACAGAGAGTGGTCAGAAGACAAGCCGGGGTCAGGAACACTGGGAACAAATAGCAATACAGGAACAAGGGAACCAGCTAGAGCCAACAAAGGCTATCACTGGCAATTATGTATGGCCAGGAGGGGATTTATATAAAACGCTGAGTCCCTGGATCAGAACCTGATATGTCCATTGACTCAGGGCTCCATTAGTCAGAAATGCAAGTACACAGTAATAGAGCAGCTAAGCTATCAATCAGCCCACTGCTAATCTCCCCCAGGAACGTTCACTGCGTGGAGAAACAGAGCTTGCATCCTGTTACTAAGGATGCGGACGCGTCACCAGGAGGCGCGCCGAAGCTAAGGATGGCGTAGCTGGAAACAGAAAACTAAGTTCCTTACAATCTAATAATCCACCACTTCCAGGACAGCCCAGAAGCAGAAGACTGATCAGATGTCAAAAAATTATTAAGAACTTCCCATAAAAAAATATATAAAAGTTAGGTCTCATGCACACAGCCCCCTTGCGGCTTTGTGTTGTGCAGAACCTTGACGGAGCGCACGCAGATTGTTATGGTGGTCACAGACCTCCTTGTGCCTCCAGTTTGATGCAGAGCATTGCATCAAGGGTAAAATATCTCCCACATACAACATGCAGTAAACATCATTGAGCAGCACGCGAAGCCCCGGCTAATCAGTAGTACAGAGTCACAGGGCATTTCATGTGCCACCATAAAGTACATGGCGGCTTTTTTCATCCTTAGGCCTAGTTCACACGACCGTATGTCTTTTTCTGTGTTTTGCGGTCCGTTTTTCACTGCTCCGTTGTTACGTTTTTGAGTTCCGTTGTGTTTACGTTTCTGTTCCGTTTTTCCGTATGGCATATACAGTATACAGTAATTACATAGAAAAAATTGGGCTGGGCATAACATTTTCAATAGATGGTTCCGCAAAAAACGGAACGGATACGGAAGACATACGGATGCATTTCCGTATGTGTTCAGTTTTTTTTGCGGACCCATTGACTTGAATGGAGCCACGGAACGTGATTTGCAGGCAATAATAGGACATGTTCTATCTTTCCACGGAACGGAAATACGGAAACAGAATGCATACGGAACACATTCCGTTTTTAATGCAGAACCATTGAAATGAATGGTTCCGTATACAGACCGTATACGGAACACAAAAAAACGGCCCGTACACTCGCAAAAAAAACGTTTGTGTGAACTAGGCCTTAGGCCTCTTTCATACTAGGTTTTTTTTTTTTTTTTTTTCGTTTTGCGGGCCGTTTTTTGCGTTCCGTATACGGTCCGTATATGGAACCATTCATTTCAATGGTTCCGCAAAAAAAACGGAATGTACTCCGTATGCATTCCGTTTCCGTATTTCCGTTTTTCAGTTCCGTTGAACACATACGGAAATGCATCTTCCGTACCCGTTCCGTTTTTGCGGAACCATCTATTGAAAATGTTATGCCCAGCCCTATTTATTCTATGTAATTACTGTATACTGTATATGCCAAACGGAACGGAAAAACGGAAACACAACAGAAACACAACGGAAACAAAAAAACGGAACAACGGATCCGTGAAAAACGGACCGCAAAACACAGAAATAGGCCTCTTTCACACTACCGTATGGCTATTTCAGTGTTTTGCGGTCCGTTTTTCACGGATACGTTGTTCAGTTTTTTGTTTCCGTTCCGTTTTTCCGTTCCATTTTTCCATTCCGTTTTTCCGTATGCCATATACAGTATACAGTAATTACATAGAAAAAATTGGTCTGGGCATAACAATTTCAATAGATGGTTCCGCAAAAACGGATGCATTCCCGTATGTGTTCAATTTTTTTGCGGACCCATTGACTTGAATGGAGCCACAGAACGTGATTTGCGGGCAATAATAGGACATGTTCTATCATTCAACGGAACGGAAATACGGAAACGGAATGCATACGGAGCACATTCCGTTTTTTTGGCGGAACCATTGAAATGAATGGTTCCGTATACGGAAACGCAAAAAACGGCCTGAAAAACGGGGAAAAAAAAAACAGTGGTGAAAGAGGCCTCAGGGTGTATTCACATGGTGCGGTTGTGCCACTCATGGATTTTTACTGCAAATTGCTCCAGCTCTGCAACTATCACAGGTGAAACCGCGGCAAATCTGTTTGTTCTATATTTTGCATAGAGCATTTTTCTTCCGCAAAGTGGATGACTGTAGTGTCATCCAGCATCGGACTCTGTGTGTCCGTGCAGAAAAACATTCATGTGAACTGGATCATTTGTCATTATAGGGGCAGTGTGCAGACATGGACATAAAATGTTTGAACTATACTTTACAAGTAAGTTTTTCATACTTTTCAGGCCTCATGCTCACGACCGTATGTATTTTGTGGTGTGCAAAATACAGGTACAGTCTGTGTTCCATCCACATTTTTGTGGACCCATTGATGTCAGTGAGTCCGTGGTCCGCATTTTTCAGTCAAGTATAGGACATGTTCTATCTGTTTGCATTCTTTCTGCTAATAGATAAAATCTGTCTGCAAAATGTTGACCATGGACCCATTAAAGTCAATGGGTCTGCAGAAAAATAACGGACGGCATCAGTATTTTGCGGATCCGCGATTTGCGGGCCACAAAATGGATAAGGTCGTGTGCATGAGGCCTTAATGAGGTTCTGCAGTTTGTTTAAACTGATTATCTATCCTCTATGATAGATCATCAGCATCTGATCGGCGGGGGTCCGACACGCCGATCAGCTGTTTGAGAAGGCAGCGGCGCTCCAGGAGCGCCGCGGCCTTCTCACTGTTTACCGCTGGCCCAGTGACGTCACGACTAGTATCATCTGGCCTGGGCGGGGCTAAGCTCCATTTAAGTGAACAGAGTTTAGCCCCGCCCAGTTGATACTAGTCGTGACGTCAGTGGGCCGGCGGTAAACAGTGAGAAGGCCGTGGCGCTGCTGGAGCGCCGCTGCCTTCTCAAACAGCTGATCGGCGGGGGTCCCGGGTGTCGATCAGATGCTGATAAGATGCTGATGATCTATCATATCGTGCCTCCATGATTCCAGTTTAAAGGAATTCTTCTGCATATTATTGCAATATATAAGAAAAGACACATCTGGCGGCACTATTTAACTGGTAGAACAGTACACCACAACTTTCCCTATTGTAAACTTCTCGATCACTGCACTGCTGCTTTTCTTCAGCCTTAATTCCGAATAGGTCCTTAGATAGCGGAAAATATAACGAAACAGATTCATAAAGCAATAAATTTGAGTGCAGGAGAAAAGTGTAATTAAACTACATTAATCAAATATGTTTTTTGATAAATTGAACCGTGAAGGTTTGAACGACCTGGGTGTGCGATTTATACCCGAGACGAGTCGATGGAATAAGAATTTTATTTCCAGGTGATTTATGTTCTGATTTATGGAGCTGCACAATTCCATGTTGTTGGTGGAATAAGATCTATTTGTGATAGTGTCGTATACGATGGCGAAGGGCTGGGCACCAGTTTGACAGGAGTTGCGGGCAAAGCAATTTTCTGAAAAAAATGTGGTGCTGACCATTTGCATGGAATGCCACCTCCTAACTGGTTTTAGCTGGAGTCCTTTATAAGGTGGCATCTATTTTATTAATTTTTTTAGTTTAGGGCTTATTTCTGTATTGTAGAAAAACTTGTATTACTACATAGAATCTATCAACAAGTTGCTGCTGACAGATCTATTATTATGTTTCTCGTATCTGTTTACATGATGCTTACTGTAACTTTATATGAGCTTTGTGTGTGATTGGCCTATTAAAGGGGTTGTCCAGTATTTTGCTATTGATTGCCTATCCTGAGGAGAAGGCCATCAATATCAGATCAGCGTGGGTCCAACACATGGCACCCCTGCTGATTAGCTGCTCGCGAGTAGCTCCGGAAACAGAAGTCGCCGCTGGAACTACACTGCGCCGTGCACTGGGCGGGGCCTGGAACAGAAGCAGCGCTGCAGTAACTAGTTCTGTCCACTACCCAATGGATTGAGCTGTTTAATCCTGGAGCTGACATCAGACGCTTGAAGTACTCGGGAGCAGCCGATCGGAGTGGGTTTCAGGGTATCCGACCCCCGGTGATCTGATATTGATGGCCTTTCCTAAGGATATCAAAATACTGGAATACCCCTTTAAGATATTTTGTGTTTTTTCTATAAGGCTGGAATCACTAAGAATTTTGTTGCATATTATATGGTGTGTATGTGTCTATAATCAGGGTGTCTGTGAATAAAACACCTGTACAGAAGTGTAACGCCCTCAGAAGTGTACAGAGTGTGGACCCACTGTGTCACTTGAACAGATTTGGCTTAGGGCTACTTCTGAGGGCGTTATCTAAGTAGCTTCCACTCCTATACAGGGATCTGGACTTCAACCACTACCTTTTGATGTAGTCTCAGTTCAAGTGACTTCTGACCCACGGGGGTCAGGAGTCAACGATGCAGGGCACTGAGGGATTAGGCATCAGCCATAGTCAGGTCAAGGTCATGGAAGGCATTATAGGGTTACAAGAGAGACCAGGCAGAGGTGAGGTACAGGAAACGGGCAATCAAACATGACACACCTTAGCAGGAAATTAGCAGACTAGAACCTGTTGCTCAGGCACATTACTTCAGAGTAACCTGACCCTGGCTGGGAAAGATTAGGGGGTGTGCTTACTGGCCCTTTAAGAGCAAGAGGGAGAACACGTGTGCACCGTAGGGGCAGAGAGAGGCGTGGCCAGCTGAAAGCATGCTTCAGTCTGCGTGGAAGAAACATTGCCGTGGCCCGCAGCTATGAAGCGGGGGAGTAAGGCAGCGGCCATGTCCACTAGCAGGAAAAACAGCTTAAAAGCCCCCTCCAGCTCTTCTTATTGTAGGTGCTATTATACGTTACATTTTATGTCATGCATTCACTAACACGTTTGAAAAAACACATGTAAGAATGTCTGCCTTTAATAAAAATGCAATCAATGATAATCATTGATCAAAAATAAAAAAAAGCATGTGCCTTTCCAGAAAATAAAACAATTTCTTTTTAGATGCAGATTTATAGGTATTTTTAAATTGGTAACAAAATGCAGTGTGTAATAGCACAAAGTTATCTAATGCAACTAGTAATTAGTTATATGTTAATCAGCCGTATTTGGATTTTAGAGCATTGATGATTGAAGGGGGGAAAAATTTATATTGCTTACCTCACCGATCCACTACCGTTCCATTACTGCTCCCGTCTCCACTGTTTTTCACTACCTGGTTTTAGCTCAACGCAGCAGGAAGTCAGCGGGTATTCCAAGCCATTTCCTGTGTGGTGCGCCAGAAGCAGGAAGTGGAGAGCAGCGGGACTAGGCAGCAGTGGAATTATCCATTTCTGACCCTTAAAAAAAGTATCTCACTGGAAACCCCCTTTAAACGTTTATTGACAATCTAGTTATAATAAGATCTGTCAACAGCAGGAAGCTGGCGGGATGAAACAGGTCGTAGATTTTACATTTGCAATAATTGGATTTAATCTTTAAAGCGCATCTGTCAGCAGATTTGTACCTATAACACTGGCTGACCTGTTACATGTGCGCTTGGCAGCTGAAGGCGTCTGTGTTGGTCCCATGTTCATATGTGTCCGCATTGCTGAGAAAAATGATGTTTTAATATATGCAAATGGGTCTCGAGGAGCAACGGGGGCGTTACCATTACCTCTAGAGGCTCCACTCACTCTGCAACTACCGCGTCCTCTGCTCTCTGATTGACAGGTCCAGGTATGTTGATGTTTTTACTGCCCGGTCCTGTCAATTAAAGTGCAGAGGACTCTGTAGTTGCAGAGAGAGCAGAGCCGCTAGGTGTAATGGTAACGCCCCCGTTGCTTCTAGAGGCTCATTTGCATTTATTAAAACATAATTTTTCTCAGCAATGCGGACACATAGGAACATGGGACCAACGCAGATGTCTTCAGCAATTGCTCGGCGAGACGAGGGACATGAGGTAATCCTACACATCCATTATGGTAAACAGCACGCCATTATAATGTATTAACATGGACTTTCCCATATATTTTATACGCTGCCGTATCTGCAGAGAAGGATAGAGACACTTTTTTGCACACATTTTTACAGATGCAGTTTAAGTGCTTTGTGTCTACTGAGAGCGAGAGGCGGCCTACGTCCCCCTCCCCATCATATAACATATTTTGGACCTTACTCATATCAAGCTCATCAATCATTGATGTCAGCCCATTGTATCGTTATCATGAGTGAGTGCAGAATACATGTTCCTCTGGAAACCAAATACTTGTGTTCTGTGTCCTTTGTGAAGGCAGGTCCTGCCATAAAACAGAAGGACCCTGGATACCACAAGCTGCGAAATGATTCACATTAACTTCAGATATTAGCAAGGCAAATACTGAAAGCGCGAGACGGATAAAGATTCATCTGTAAAGCCGGATTTAACGACGTATTATCTAATCTTAGGTCAAGTCTAAACAAATAGATTAATGTGTGATACAATATTATAACCATTTCATGTTGTATATTGTCCTGATGAAGGGGGCTCTCAGCCCCTGAAACGCGTCGACTGTAAATAAAAAGTATTGTGTTACTAATACTTACCTGCCTCCGACTCCTGCTGACAGCGCCATCCTAAAGGTTCCGTTTCTTTCTTCTTCTGCATCAATATTATAACCATGATACAATTAATAATGTGGTGTAATAAATAATTACATTGTATCATCCATCTATAGTATCCATCTATCTATTATCTATCATCTATCTCATATCTATCTATTATCTATATCTATTTATCATATATATCTATCTATCTCATATCTATCTTTCTATCTCATATCTATCTATTATCTATCATATCTATCTATTATCTATCATATTTCTATCTATCTCATATATATCATCTATCTATCTATTATCTTTCTATATCTGTTTATCATTTCTATCTATCTATCTTCGAGATGAGTGAATCAATTCTAATGAATTGATTCCTCTCATTAGCAGGAGCTCTTCACCAGTGAGGGGCTGTCCCCACAGGTGAAGAAGCGCACACCTACCAGTTGATTGACAGGACATCTAGTCCTTCAGGATACAGTAGGTCATCAATATCAGATCTGCGAAGATCCAACACTTGAGATCCTCACCGATCACCTGTAAGAACAGTCTGGTCTCTCCGTGAGCACTGCGGCCTTTTCCTAGGTCATGTGAGGTCATCGTACATCGGTCATGAGGTCTACTTGCAGCTTAACCACATTCAAGGCAATAGGGCTGAGCTGCAATAACAAGCACTACCACTATACAATGTACGGCGCTGTGCTTGGAAAGCTGTCAGGAACCCTCAGTGCTCACCAGTTGATCGGCAAGGTGCCGGAACTCGGCCCGCCGCCAATCTGATAATGATGACCTATCCTGAGGATACTTCGGAGCAGAAATAAAAAGGACTCAATAGTCCCCTCCATCGTTCTATCCGTAGGTAACCTACGCTGCTTATAATTCTCTACCATTGTCAATCACCGGTTTCATATTTGCAGCATTTTGTGTAATCTGTAGATGCATGAGTTTAACCTATTTTTATGTTTTGGTAACATTTTTTGTAGTTTTTCCTTTTTTTTGTCATTTTCTCCTCCTTTTCTGTTATTCTTGTCCACCTCATTTCTGTCTCGTGAACTATGTCACAAAGAAATTTCCTGCAAGTGCTTACCTACTTTCCCAGTAATAATGAACAGGTGGCCATAATTTGCAGGTTTTACAAGGGAATCGTAGGTGCGGCACTAAATTCTTTGTTATATTCCATAGGAGGTCCGGGCACCAGATGGTGTCATTTAGGGGAAGGGAGGACAAACGGTGATTTAGGTGAAAATCGTTGGTTACAAGTGTGAATGAAGGTGTCAGTTGATTTTAGATATTCTCCTCGCTCTTGTGCTTCCAGCATAAACTCTTACAATTGTATTTGTCTTTTATTATGTACGTTTTTTTGGATTGTTATTTATTTTTTTGTACAGTTTTATATAAATGAAGCGTCTTTGTTGTATAATCAGGTTACACAGCTTTGCAATATGTGTTTTTGCTGTCAGTGAATGAAAACATTACGGCTCCTTCAGAAGAGAGATGTTCACCAGTGATGGTCAGTTCGCAGTGTTCGCCAGCGAACACATGCGGGCTGCCATCTTTAGTAAGGTAGACTCGCCCGTCTGGCGATGCACAGGTAAGCCCTTACCTGTGCCTGTGCCGCGAGCCGGTCTGAAATCAAATGCGGTCACCGGGAGCAGGCAGTTCCGAGAACAGCCCGATGAAGGTCCCCGGCGGCTCGCGGCACAGGTAAAGGCTTACCTGTGCATCGCCGGACAGGTGAGTCTACCTTACTAAAGATTGCAGCCCGCATGTGTTCGCTGGCGAACACTGCAAACTGACCATCACTGGTGTTCACGTCTGGAGCTGTCCAAATGCAGAACAAGACGGCACACGGACTGAACACTGAGGTCTTCGTCCCTCCCGCGCTGGCGGTTCATCCTTCATATGTAGAGGCGTCGGCTGTTCGTAAATGACCCCCTGACACTTTATATTCAGCAGTCTGATTTTAGGCATGACCCATCAGGCCATGCAGAGAACATCGTGGCATGGACTACTTTGGTCTGATGTGTTGGTCCACGAGAAAAACTCCATGTGCAGTACATTAAAAAAAAATCTTCTGTTGACTGCATTGCGGATTATAAATCTGTCAATTTTTGTTTCAGGTTTTCACTGTGGATTTCACCCTTTCCAATACACACGGTTAAGGGATGAGCGAAGTTCGGGTTGGGGTTAACGCAGAATTGCGTTATGGATCACATGACCGCGGACCATAAGTTATAAAACCTGTGGCAAATCTGCAGCAATATTCACGCTAAAGCCCCATTCAGACGACCGGATGGCCGCCGTGCTCGAGTTGTAGAGCCAAAGCATGTGCATCGGCCGTGTGAAGTCCGTGCGGCGGTGCGAACTCATTGACTTGAATGGGTCTGTGATCTGCAACCTACAGCAAAAGAGAGGACATGTTCTATCCTTTGAGGAGCGGAAGCATGGATCAGAAGTCCTTCCGGGTCCTCCTCACCGGAAAAGGTAGCAGATGTCCTATCTTTTGCTTGTTTGTTGCGGATCGCAGACCCATTCAAAGTCAAGGGGCCTGCACCGCGATGCGAAGTTCACGTGGTCGGTACCAAACAGTGGGTCTGCAACACGGGCACGGTGGCCATATGGTCGTCTTAACGAGGCCTAAATCTGCTTTTTGTTCTGGAATTGGTTAGAATTCATCATGGATTTGTGGTTAAAAAAAAAAAAGCTTTTTAAAAAATGTATATATTTATGCAGTTTTTTTTGCAAACCCCAAAAAACAAGTACTAAAATTATGTGTGACAGGAACTAAAGGGCCCCTACTTGCATGAATTTGGTTTTGGCTTTTTTTTGACCATGGCTTTTTTTTCTGTGCTGCATGTTATGGCTTTTTTTCCGTAGATTTTATTTTATTATTTTTTTTTGCTATGAAAAAAAAAAGCCGTATCTTCAAGATGGCAGAAACTTCAGCAATTAGAAGAAAAAGGCCTCTAGCCATAAAATCGCCTGTGTGTCTGCATTTCATAAATCCCATAAACTTTCAACCAACATCTGAAGCTGGCTTTTTTTTTAAGCAAAAAAACCTCACCAAAAAGTGCAGACGGTAAAAAGTGGGGCTGAAAAGATTTACGGAATAG
The DNA here is from genome assembly GCF_905171765.1 of Bufo bufo. Classification (NCBI taxonomy): domain Eukaryota; kingdom Metazoa; phylum Chordata; class Amphibia; order Anura; family Bufonidae; genus Bufo; species Bufo bufo. Next base: position 44,820,437 of record NC_053394.1, read on the forward strand.
CTGGAAATGGTGTAAAAATAGCAATAAAAGAACACTCGCCTTTCCAAAGTCCTGCCATTCCAGCGCCACAGCTCCATCTTTTCTCTGCCTTTCAATCATTTTTTTAATGTCCAACAACCCTGGAGCTTCTATTCTATAATTCTATGTTGTGCCATTCCTATATTATTCCTGCTAGAAGCTATGGCTGTTTTATTGGCCGTTTGCAATAAAGGTCCAGCTGGGTGTTACCAGTCAGAGTCTGACACGGGCAGCACTGATTGAATATTGTCAGACTGTGCAGGGACACTCCCCAACTGGTAACACCCATCTGGACCTTCATTGCAAACTGTTAGAAATCCATTTTCAGTTTCTAGCAGGAATAATAAAGGGATGGCACATCTTAGAGGTGCTCCAGAATTGGTATTACATGGGGGGATGTCTGGAGAGGGGACGACTCCTCTTTAAGTAAGGGACAAAAGGCACTTCAGACCCCCCCGTCCCCCCAGCAGTATGAGTCCTGTGCCCTTGAATTAATGTGTTATCAATGCAAATAGCAAAGAAACATAAGACAGAATAAAATACAATATAAAACACGCTCTCAGCAAATGGTCACATATGAAAGGGTCAGACAGAAAGGGCTGCTTCTTGTCATCCAGCAGACATAATGGGGGCACGTTATGCGCAGTGACGCGGACGGTATACGGTGTATAAATATGCGGGTCCTTACAAATAGACGACTGTTTTCTTTTTTTAGCAGACGAAGCCGGCGCGCACATATAAAATCATCTGCTATCATCGCGGCGATGCATTATGATGTCCGGTGTGACTCGCGGCTGATTCCCTTCGGGACGAGGCTGCCACCATTGCTATATTTGATTTATGATGTTAGCATCTTGTTCGGTGGCGGCGTTTGGGGATGCACAATACATTCTTAATCAAGGGGTTAATTAAGTTGTGTGATGCGGCGGTGCGCCCGTTCTGGGAGTTCACGTGAGCCCCCCCGCCCTCATTACTGGAATTACTATACAACATTATGGGATAGATTTCTAGAACACATATTCAATGTTACGTCGAGTGATATCATCTGTTATAGAAAAGTCCTGGCATATTTCCATAAGTGAGAGCACCCCCTCCTTCCATAGGGGCCCCTGTATTACCGTAATACTGACACCTCTAGGATCTCTGTTGTCCTTCGGCGAAATCAAAATTTGTGACCCCCCCTCGCCCCCCACCACATTGTATGAGATTGGGAAAAAAGTGGCTGCTTTCTTCCAGAAACAGCGCCACTCTTGTCTGCAGGCAGTTTCCGGTATTGCAGCTAAGTCCTATTCACTTACAGGGGTTCACTGGGCTTTTAATATTGAAGACCTATCCTCAGGATAGGTCATCAATATCAGATCGGCGGGGGTCCGACACCCGGCACACCCGCCGATCAGCAGTATGAAGGGAAGGTGAGCACGTGCCGTCTCCCTTCGCCATAGACATAGCAGCAGCGGGCAGGAAGAGAAAAGAGAGATGGCATGTGCCTTCCCCTCATACAGCTGAACGGCGGGGGTCCCGGGTGTCACTGATCTGATATTGATGACCTATCCTGAGGATAGGTCATCAATAGTTAAAGCCCGGAGAACCCCTTTCAAGAGGTTTTCTGGTAGTTAGATATTAATGGGCTATCCTCAGGATAGGTCATCAATATCAGATCGGTGGGGATCCGGCACCTGACACAGATCCACCGATGCAGGAAACTATACAGTGGACGGAGCTGCAGGACGCCGGCACTGAAACCTGCACTATGGACAGATCTTCCGCTGGTTTCCAGCGCCGGCTGCTGCCCGAAACAGCTGATGGGTGAGGGTGTCCGGTGTTAGATCCCCCACCGATCTGATTTTGATGACATACCATTTCCTAATTCCTGGAAAGCCCCTTTAAATGGAGCTGAGCTGCAATGCCACCTGCAGCCTTTGGAAAATTGTGGCACTGTTTCTGGAAGAAAGCAACAATTTTGGCTTTAAAGACTACGCACACCTGGACACTTTTATAATGAAATATGAGGCAATTTATTTGCATAAAAAATTACTATAGTTGTGTTTCTACAGCTCCTATGCAGTATGCGTGTCTCCATGGTAACAGACAACAAGCAGTCTCTTTGTAGTCTGATCCTGCATTCGTATTCCCTTCTGTCTGTCCTCTACTTATGGTTATCCTACCTAACGTATATGTCCGCGCAAAGTATGGGCCAAAGAGAGGAAAGCAGACTGCAAGAATCCAAGATTTCATAGCGCGGAGTTTGCCGTCTGTTACCATGGAAACGCATAAACTTGAAACAAAACAATAGGACATTTTTCATTAAGACCTATTGCGAGTTTCCTTTTAGATTTGGAAAAATGTAAAAAAAAAAATGGTTGCAAAGGTGAGCATACCCTTTAAGGCCTCTTTCACACAACCGTATGGCTTTTTCAGTGTTTTGCAGTCCGTTTTTCACGGATCCGTTGTTCCGTTTTGTGTTTCCGTTTCTGTTCCGTTTTTCCGTACAGCATTTACAGTATACAGTAATTGCATAGAAAAAATTGGGCTGGGCATAACATTTTCATTGGATGGTTCCGCAAAAACGGAACGGATACGGAAGACATACGGATGCATTTCCGTATGTGTTAGTTTTTTTTTTTTTGCAGACCCATTGACTTGAATAGAGCCACAGAACGTGATTTGCTGGGAATAATAGGACATGTTCTATCTCTAAACGGAACGGAAATACGGAAATGGAATGCATATAGAGTACATTCCGTTTTTTTGCGGAACCATTGAAATGAATGGTTCCATATACAGACCGTATATGGAACGCAAAAAAACTTAAACTGAAAAAAAAAAACGGTCGTGTGAAAGAGGCCTAAGGATTAGAAGGTCCTTTCAGAGGACTCGGGCTACTCTCCCATCACATGGTACAACTGTACCTGTACGACAATATGTGGAAGCTATATTCAACCCTCAACCTGGTGTAGGAAAGGGTTAAAGGGAAATACTTGTACACATGCCACCCACAGTGCCCAAATTACGTGTCAGCCGCGGTACAACATGTGCAACATATCAGTATGCAAATAAGCATCATTAAGAGGAGACGTCTAGTTACAATAGTGTGACTGCCCAGCCGGGCCTCTTTGTCGTAAACAGTTAGTATTTTGTGGGAAAATTGAGAAAATTAAAAGGTTTTTGTGTTTTGTTTAGTTTTTTTTTTACTTATTAGTACATCCCCAAATAACAAAAGTTTCCAAGAATACAAAGTGGCAGTTTTTGAACTCTATGTCCCAAAATTCCTGTATTTTCCATAAGTGAACACATTTACTAAGACAGGTATGGAGATCCAACAAAGTCACCTTGCATAAAATAGAACTGCGCTGTTGCAGCGGGCCGTCCTATTGTCCGGCAACCAATAATCTAGAATTCCACTTCACTTCCATTTCACTTCTCAGTCCCCTCAACTGATGGCTAGTGTTGAGCATGAAAATGTGCGCTCCATGTGGTCATGCACGAACACTGTCTGTGGGGCAGCCACAGCGGATCACTGACCCATTCACTTTAATGGGTCCGCAATCCGGCCGTTCCGCAAAAAGATAGGACATGTTCTATCTTTTTGCGGAACGGAAGTACGGGACGAAACTTCGTTCCGTGCTTCCGTCCCGCACCATTCCCCGGATTTGCGGACCCATTGAAGTGATGCGGACTGCCCACGGGACGGCACCCGTATATTGCGGATCCGCAAATGCGGTCCGCAATACGGCAACGGGGCGCACACGTTCGTGTGCAGGAGGCCTAAGGCAGAGTGTCCTTCGTATACCTGATTTATGGCGATTCGTGACAAATCAATTCAGAAAGAACTTGCTGAATCTAATTTTTCAAAACTTATCTCATCTCTACTGACGGCTCATGTGAAGACTTACCTCTGATCTGACCTCATAAACCTTCGTTATTACTAAAAATCATGGCTTATATTAGTGTTTATGAGGTCAGGAGATCAAAGCTAAAGCTTTACGTGAACCGTCAGCTGACGGGACTGAGAAGTGATACTCTGAAAACAGACAGATTTTTTAGCCCCTGTGTGTCATAAGTAGCTGAAAATGGTTTAAAAAGACCACTAGAAATATATATGTATATTTTTTTTTTTACCAAAATGAGTAAAAAGCAATCATTAAAAAATTGCCATGAAGGCGTCCATAGCGTATCATTCAGACCACATTTCACAGCATATTGCTTCCCATCTATCAGAAGGAGGCAAGGTTACCTGACATTACCCTTAGGCCTCCTGCACACGGCCGTTTTTTTCCCCCGTTTACTGGCCGTTTTTTGCGTTCCGTATACGGTCCGTATACGGAACCATTAATTTCAATGGTTCCGCAAAAAAAGCGGAATGTACTCTGTATGCATTCCGTTTCTGTATTTCTGTTTTTCTGTTCCGTTTAAAGATAGAACATGTCCTATTATTGCCCGCAAATCACGTTCCGTGGCTCCATTCAAGTCAATGGGTCTGCAAAAAAACGGAACACATACAGAAATGCTTCCGTATGTCTTCTGTTTCCGTTCCGTTTTTTGCGGACCCATCTATTGAAAATGTTATGCCCAGCCCAATTTTATCTATGTAATTACTGTATACTGTATATGCCATACGGAAAAACAGAACAGAAACGGAAACAAAAAATGGAAACGGAACAACAGATCCGTGAAAAATGGACCGCAAAACACTGAAAAAGCCATACGGTCGTGTGCAGGAGGCCTTAAAGGGGTTATCCCATGAATAATGTAAAAAACGAAAATCTTCCCATTCATTGCTCCAATCGCTCTGCTAGATTTATTTCAGTTTGGCAGCGCAGGGCGCGTTTCTCTTCTCAGGGGGTGTGTCCTTTCCGTTGTAGGATGGAACTGAGCATGTGCTTCCTTCTCCGTGAGCCGGACAAAGAATTTTGAAAAGCAAACAGCAGGTGGCGCTATACAGATACATTTAATTATTACAAATAATGAAAACATTTTTAACCAAATCCACTTACAAAAGTATTCAGATCCGGCTGAAAAATGTAGAATATTTTTCGTGGGACGACCCCTTTGACGCTCCCTGCCTGCGTTATGCCGTGCCTCCTCACTCTAGCGCCAGGTACCACGCGGTTGGTGCCCGCTGGCTCGCCAGTTACGTAATCTTCGCCGCAGCGTCCATTTAATAAGCCGAATAATCGCTACATGCATATCTCTATTTTCTCTTCCAGGTGCCACTTATCATACCGTGCCACCGGGTGATCTGCAGCGACGGAAAAATTGGCAACTACAGCGGCGGCAAAGGAAACAACGTGAAACTCTGGCTTTTGGCACACGAGAAGCGCGTGAGCGAAATGTGAACGTGTTTTTAGTGCCTTCACCTCCAGCCGTACAGCAGCCAAAGCCTATAACCCCGGCACAGCAGCGCGGTGTAAGCTCTCACGTGGCACAGGCGAATTCAGGAAAATTGTAAATATTTGAGTGGCATATAAATATAATACAACCTCCGATGTGAGATGTGCGGTGGCACTACTATATTAAAAAGGCTGGATGTGTCCTGGGGGACGAGGCTCGTGTGCTTTGTCTTGTTCTAACATTTTACGGCAGACCCGGCCTGTTGGGCTCGTATTCCCTTTTTTTCATCTCCAGTTCTGTTTTGTTCTATTTTTAATGCCCATTAAAGCAAGAAAAAAGAGAGGGGAGTGGCGTGGCAAATCCGAGGTTCAACTGCCCCGGCAAGGAAGCATCTGGCTCCTGGAGGGGACAGCAGGCAGAGTCCTAGCCCTTGCGTGCCACTCACAGCAAAATAATATGCACACACACATCCACCGCCCTGTTCCTGCCCAGCCTTGTATTCATCCGAACGGAGATCCTGTCCCTGTGCCAACATCGGTGCCCAGCTTTCCCACCTAATCCTTTGATGTATGGCACTAAAATAGCAGCTTTTTTTTTCAGCTTTTCTTTCGGTTCTGCTTTTCTTTAAGGAAACGTCTATTGTGGTTTTGTTTACGTATCTATATTTTTTTTTGCTGTCATTTAGATCCTTGAGTCGATGTTCAAAGGATCCCGGTGACAATTTTTTTATTTGATTTCTTTTCTCACTTCTTTCATCATTTTCTGTGTTTTCTTGCCAGCAAAAATAGATTCCTATCCAGTAACGGTTATCTGAATCATAAGAATAAAAAAAGTTGTATAAATACAGATCAGTCGGACGTTGCGTCGTGTTTGTTTGGCGCTTTGTTTACGTTGCAAGGTGACACCGAAGAGTCGGATGCGACTTTGTATTTGCTTTGTTTGCATTGATAGGCGCTGATTTCCTCTCTAGGGCTAAGGCTACTTTCACGCTTGCGACGCTAATTCCGGCAGAGGATCTCGATACCGGAATTAAACGGATCCGTTTAGATTTTTCACATCAGGATGCATCTGTTCCCCTAGGATGCGGTTGCGTGAAATGAAAACGGATCCGTCACTAAATACATTCAAAGTCATTGGGTGACGGACCCGACACAATTGAATTAGGCCTCCTGCACACGACCGTTTTTTCCCCCCGTTTACTGGCCTTTTTTTGCGTTTCGTATACGGTCCGTATACGGAACCATTCATTTCAATTGTTCCACCAAAAAAACGGAATGTACTCCGTATGCATTCCGTTTCCATATTTCAGTTTTTCCGTTCCGTTTAGGCTGCATTCACACGTCCATGGTGTGTTGTGGACCCGCAAATTGCGGGTCCGCAACACACCAGCCCGTCACCCCCATAGAAATGCCTATTCTTGTCCGCAAGCTGCGGACAAGAATAAAACATGCTCTATCTTTTTGCGGAGCTACGGACCCAAAATCGGGGCCGCGATCTGCAATTGCGGCTGCAGACAGCACACTGTGTACAGCACACATAGAGACAGCACGTCCCCATAGAGAATGAATGGGTCCGCACCCATTCCGCAAAATTGCGGAAAGGATGCGGACCCATTTTGCGGACGTGTGAATGGAGCCTTAGAGATAGAACATGTCCTATTCTTGTCCGCAAATCATGTTCTGTGGCTCCATTCAAGTCAATGGGTCCGCAAAAAAAACGGAACACATACGGAAATGCATCTGTATGTCTTCCGTATCCGTTCCGTTTTTTGCGGAACCATCTATTGAAAATGTTATGCCCAGCCCAATTTTATCTATGTAATTACTGTATACGCCATACAGAAAAACGAAACAGAAACGGAAACAAAAAACGGAACAACGGATCCGTGAAAAACGGACCGCAAAACACTGAAAAAGCCATAAGGTCGGGTGCAATAGGCCTTACATTGTTTTCAATGCCTGATCCGTTTTTTTTCCCCATTTTCTATGGAAAACGGAATGCTGCCGGAACGGAAGACATCCTGATCCGAACGGATCTCTTTCCATTCAGAATGCATAAAGGACTAAACGGAAATCATTATTTTCCGATATTGAGACCCTCTGCCGGATCTAAATACCGAGAAACAACAACGCAAGTGTGAAAGTCGCCTAAACTGATAGAGCACAGGCAGCGCCTTAGGGGATGTTCGCAGCACGTGCATGGATTTCTGGAATCCCGTTCAGACGAAGGGGAAGGTCGCAGAACATTTTGCAACAAATAAGCAGAATGTGAACATACCCTTGAAGGACTTATCCAGGGTTAGGCCTCTTGCACACGACCGTATGGCTTTTTCAGTATTTTGCTGTCCGCAAAAAAAAAAACTGATCCGCAAAAAATACGTCCGTGTGCATTCCATTTTTTTGCGAAACGGAACATCTGGCCCCTAATAGAACAGTCCTATCCTTGTCCGTTATGCGGACAATACTAGGACATGTTCTATCTTTTAATGGAACGGAAATACGGGAACGGAAGGCATACGGAGTACATTCAGGGTTTTTTTGCGGACCCGTTGAAATGAATGGTTCCGTATACGGAACGCAAAAAAACGTTTGTGTGCATGAGGCCTTAGAAATAAAATGGGATCCGTTTTGGGACCAGAGGTGGCGCCACTTCTGTCCTTGCTCTGTGCCCGCTTCAGTATTCACTTTTAGGCCACCTGTACACGCTGCAGAAAACGTGCGGTTTTTTTACGCACAGATTTGCGCGTGGAAAAACGGCAGCATATTACAGTACCAGCGAAGTGTATGAGATTACACAACTCTCATGTACACTTTGCGGATTTTAAAAAGTTGACCTGTCAAGCGGATTTCCAAATTTACCGTATGTCAATTACCGTTAGGTCTGCGGTTTTAGCTGCGGATGTCACCCTCTTCAATGAAGGGTGAGATCTGTGGCAAAACCGCATCAAATCCGACCACTGTTAGACATTGCGAATTTCGGTGCAGAAAAGCTCATAAATCCGCACGGACATTCGCGCATATCTTATGTGCTTTCACCGGCCCTCGTGTATGGCACACGGTCAGGTGGATGCAGTCAGGAGTGAATCATAAAAGGACAGAAAGTATATACTTTTCATGCTGATCTACAGAGAGAGTGACACGAAAATTGCTCGGGTTGCAAAAAAAGAAGCCGTAAAAAGGCCTGAGCTAAAGCAGAATTTGCTATAAAAAAAACTCAAAAATCCAAGAAAAACCGGAAAAAAATCAGCCAAAAATTGCAACACTAGTTTCATTTTTTTTTCCTCTTTTTTATTTTTTTTTAAACACACACCAAAAAACGTAGTGTGCCGACGTAGTGTGGGAGTATTCTACTCTAGAAGCATTGCTAATTCCCCTGTAACATGGTGCTGCACAGGAGCACCATATGGCGGCACTCTGAATGCCAGCTGCTCAGAGACGCAGGGACTCCAGGTGTTACTGTACACTATGTAATAAAGTAGAACTCCACCGTCAGGCGGCCATATTTGCAAGTGCACATTTTTACTACCACCTTTTTTTTTTTTCTTTTTTACGGCAGGTGGCCTGGAAATGGTTACAGATGTAGTAGACGTGTTCTGATTCACACATGAGATGTAGCAGAGCTTTGTTTGCTGTATTGCTTTGTTTGCTGTATAATTTTTATAATGACGGTCTGTGGTGTCGCACCGCGACATGCTGCGACAATCGCAGAAAAATCCATCTCGAATGGATTCTTTGCGACTGTCGCAGTCGCAGCACGTCGCAGTGCGACACGATAGACTATCATTATAAAAATTGTCGCGCGACATTGTGCCCTATCTCACATGTCGTCGTGTAGACCTAGCCTTAGGAGGGGCGGTTCCTTATACATGTGCAGTGCTTCTGGGGGGGGTCAGTGTACGTCTATACACTACTCATCTATAGGGATGTCACACGTACACAGATCCGCTCTGATGTGAGTAGACCCGCCTGTAAGCCTGCTTTCACACACAGTAAAAAACCTCCAGAAAAATATATGCCTTTTTTCTCGTTACGTGCACTTTTAGGGCTCATGCACACGACCATATGTATTTGCGGTCCATAAAAAACGGATCCGCAAAAAATACGGATGACATCCGTGTGCATTCCGTATTTTGCGGAACAGAACAGCAGGCCCCTAATAGAACAGTACTATCCTTGTCCGTAATGCGGGCAATAATAGGACATGTTCTATTTTTTTGCGGAAGAGAAATATGGACATATGGAAACTAAATGCACACGGAGTAACTTCCGTTTTTTTGCAGACCTATTGAAGTGAATGGTTCCGCATACGGTCAGCAAAAAAAAAACTGAAAGGACACGGAAAGAAAATACGTTCGTGTGCATGAGCCCTTATGGCGATGCTTGGGACATTTGTGTAGCTTTTGTTCACATAGTGTGTTTTGCAGCGTGCATTTTTTATTGCTTTTTGTTTTTGCAAGTCATGCAAAAGTAAGTGCCCCCGATAGGTCTTTGGAAAAAAAATTCTATTTTAAAATGATGTAAAAAATGCAGCACACCTTGAGGCCTCGTTCACATTTCCGTTTTTCACTGACGTATTCTCCACATTTTCCACGGACAGCACACATACCCTTTCATTTAAATGTTTATTCACACATCAGTATTTTTTTTACTAAGGCTTCTTGCACACGAACGGGTGCTGCCCGTGGCCGTATGGCGGGTCCGCAGTACACGGGGCATCGGTTGTGTGCATTCACTTGAATTGGTCCGCAAATCCGGAGATGCGGAACGGAAGCACTACGGAGTGCTTTTGTGGGTTTCCGTTCCGCAAAAAGATATAACTTGTCATGTCTTTTTGCGGAACGGACGGATCGCGGACCCCACGGGGGTCACGATCCACATGAACGGGGGTCACGATCCGCATGAACCAGCCCCAAGGTCGGTGCCCATGCATTGCGGACTGCAATTTGCGGTCCGCAGCATGGGCACAGCCAGCACACAGAGGCCTAACCGTGAGTCAGTGAAAAAATCACGGAGACATGCACGACTTTGGTCGGTGATGCGGAGCCAAACACGCCCTTTGAAGTCTATGGGTCCGTGAAAATCACGGACACAACACGGATGGCATCCGTATTGTGTCCATTTTTTACTGATCACTAATAGGAGATGTTTCAGAAATTTATTTTTAGTTGAGCAGCATCCATGGAATATGATACACGGAGGGTAAAAAACGGACACGGACTAAACACGGATGTTTCACCGATGTAACACGGACTGCTTATTTCATGGATGTGCAGCGGACACGGAAATGGGAACGAGGCCTGACACCTGTTATTTCAAGCAGGGGCTAAAAAAAAGAATTGATAGCACGAAAAGAGAAATTAGGAAAAAAAAAACTTCATGATGTGATTTTAAAAAAATGCCACGGGCCCAAAAAATGCAATGAAAGGGAAGAAAATGTCACTTAAAAAAAAAACTTTACATAGACTTACAGCTAAAACCTGGAGGCATTAAATAAAAAATAAATAAAAAAAAAAGTCAGCAAAACACGGTAAAAACTGCAAGTCTTCAAAAACGCCATAAAATACTAGGTGTGAACCCAGCCTTACAAAGACGATCATAACCCGTCGTCCTGTTCCTTCATCGTCATCATTTCTTCTCCTCGCTGATGAATTCCAGTGGCTGCTCTGTAGGAAATGTTCCGACCCTCTCTCCTCAATAGAGGGCAGCCTAGATTAGAAGAATTACTCTTTATTTTCTTTAGTAAATCCTGATTCACCACATTTTTCCCCCCTCTTTTGTGGTATTTTAAGAACGGCTGCTATAATAAGCGGCATTGTAAGAAATCTCGCATTCAGGAATTAGTAGCCTCCTAGTATTCCAGAGCCGGCGTCCCATGGAAGGTGCTGTAGTCAGATATCAGGATGAAGAATGGCTTCCTCTTTGTCAGTTGTCGCAGGGCCCGTTAATGATGCCCACGGTGTGGGCCGGGGGGTGACCACTAATGAAGGGTGCCTGGCCGGAGCAACCTCGCAGGACTCTATTTAAAGGAGGAGGGAGGGCGCTCGGCTGCTTCTTAGGTGCTACGTTAGCAGTCTTTCCTGTGCTAATAAGGCTGATCTCCTCGCTGCGATGTCTCCACCGCTTCCAGCCTCGTGTGTTTTTTGGCCGGACACCTTAATGATGGAGCACCTTGTGCTGGGGAAAAGGAGAAAAGTTATGCGTCGCACATGGGTGGATCTTCTAAGCCAAAACCTTATAGGCTTGCAATCAATTTCTCATATATTTTCCCACATGATAGAGACGTTCCCCTCCAGCCAAAAAGTAAAGGTCCTGCAAATTTTTGTGCTTGGAAAAATATGCAAAAAAATTAAGGGCCTCCATTTACTAGGGGGAGAGCACCTAGATTTTGACTTAAAATTACATCAGAATGTGGCGCATCTAGGTAAAGGGAAATTACCTGTGCCTAGTCTGACGGTGGGGTGTGGCCTCCCAGGAATTGGGCGTGGCTTCACATGAAAGGGACACGGTCTAATATGCAACATTTTGCGCCACAGTTGTACCACAATTCTGGCGTACAGTTCTGAAAACGAAGCCAACCAGTAGATGGTATAGAGTTAGACAAATGTGTCTGTCCCCGCGCCAGGTTTGTCACCCAGCCTGAGTCCCTGTGATAAATCTAGTGCAGGTCTAATCAACCCAAGATTGCGCCATCTACAGGTTTAGTAAATCTGCCCAGTATGTCTGTTACTAGACCTCCCAGGTAGGTGGTCACCCAGCTTAGCCAGGCTCCTGAACAGCCTGTCAGCCTAGTTATGCAATACTATATGCGTGCTTCCATAACTAGTCATTGTTGCCATTCAGGAGCTTAGGAAAGCTGAGACCCCCACCGGTCATGAGAGCGGGGGGTCCCATTCCCCTGTTCTGATGGAGCGGAGGTCATGCATGCACACTGCCGCTCTATTCATTCTCTATGGGAGAGCCGAGCACTGTACTCCACTATCTCCGGTGATCCCATTGAGAATAAATGGTGGGGCTCTGCGCATGCATGATCTGTACTCCATTACAACAGGGAAACGGGACCCCTATTCTCGTGATCAGTGGCCGAACCCCCAACAATCAGCTAGTTATCCTCTAGGGAATAACTTAAAAATTTAGCACAGTGCCTTTACCTGCTCCACTCCAGCTCCATGCTCCCCGGCTGTCTTTACTGCACTACCGCTCCCCGCCTGTCAGCTTATGGATGGATGGGGTCACATCCGCCACTGCAACCATTGACTGGCCTCAGCGATGATGTGTCTCCAAGCGACACGTTATTGCTGGGTGATGTGCCACTTGGGGACACGTCACTGCTGAGGTCAGTCATTGGTGCAACGATGCAAGTGTCTGGAAGTTGACAGACAGGGACCGGAAGACCAGTGAAGACAGCCCTCGAGCCACGGATCCGGAATGGGGTGGCGGGGAGCAGGTACCGATTGGGAGGGGAATTTAAAAGCACAAATCCTGGACAACACCTTTAGGGTACATCCAAATGCGATGGAAAATGCAGCGGAATATTCCGCTGCGGATTTTGTCGGAGATCCGCTGCAAAAACCGTAACAGAAACCGTGCCAAAAACCACCCGTATTACTTGCCTTTTTTGTGGCGGAAATGGTGCAAATTTACCCTTTTCCATTGCAAATTTCAAATCTGTCGCAGGTCAATTTATGTTGCAGATTTTTTATGCAGTGTGTGAATGAGATTTTTTAAAATCTTTTCCATTTTGCTGGTACTGCAGAGCGCAGCAAATCTGAGGCATGAAAATCCTTGACAGCGAATCCACTTACCATTAAAGTCCTTTAAACCATTATCCATTAGTCTGAAATTCCTCCTCATCCAGCATCCGGCAGGATCAGGTTGTCTTGGAATTTGTTCCATCATGGCTGACTTTCTTTCAGAAAAATGCATTGAAATTCCGGATCCGTCTTTCTGGTGTTATCCGGAAAAACGGATCCGGCATTTATTTTTTTCACCTTTTTTTCGGTCTGCGCATGGACGGCTCCGGCATTCCGGTATTTTGACGGCACTAATACATTCCTATGGAAAAAAAATGCCAGATCAGGCAAGTCTTCAGTTTTTTTGGCCGGAGATAAAACCGTAGCATGCTGCGGCTTTATCTTTTGCCTGATCTTGTCAAAAAGACTGAATTGAAGACATCCTGATGCATCCTAAACGGATTTCTGTGGGATCCGCAAAACATACGGGTGACGTCCGCATGCATTCCGTATTTTGTGGAACAGAACGCACACGGATTAACTTCCGTTTTTTTTTTTTGCAGACCCATTGAAATGAATGGTTCCACATACGGTCCACAAAAAAAACTCGAATGGACACAGAGAGAAAATACGTTGGTGTGCATGAGCCCTAAGTATAATCTATATGAGGGGCCCGGACATTGGTGGGCATGTTTTATAGTATGGATAACCCCTTTAAATTTTCTGTTGGGGCCGCATAGAGCAGGGGTCAGCACTTAACCACTATACGTGCAACTTTTAGAACACGGAGACGCACCATTGCCAATTTACTCCATCTGCTTCTAAACTTCCAATGGTTCCGAATTTTTTGATAATCTGGAAATCAAGATCAGATTTCTTTCCCTTTTTTTTATTTTTAGATTTATATATATACATTTTCATATCCATATCCATAACGGGATAGTTTAACTCTTTAAAGCCTCTGCACGGCGCCCATTATTTAATACAGCTGCCTCTCAACTGAAAAGGAAAGAGAATGAATTGTCTAATCTGCTGGTGTGCTGCGGTTATGGGTTGGCTACATATTTATGACAAAGCAAGTCAAAAGTAATGGTACAATAAAACAAACAAATATGCCCCAAATTAGAAAAATACACATGAGAGCCGTGTTCCTCTGACTTGGAATGGGGTCCCACTGACCTATCAAGTTACCTCCCCATTCAGTCTTACAGTTCTTTGAACTGCTGACACAGAAACACTGTGCAGCCAGGCACGACAGCTGGCTCTGCAGCATCTAATACCAACACATGCTGCTTTCCTCCATTTCCAGTGAGTAAGATAATGAAAGATTCAAAAATAATATTTGTTTTGGCGGCACATGATTTGCAATGGAATGGATGCCCTTGACCAGGAAGAAAGTAAACTCTATGAAGGGTCAGTGGAACAAAAAAATAAAATAAAATCATAGAAAATAAGAACAATGATGGAAATGTGGGACACGGACTCAAATGTTTCCACTCAGAATTGGCAAATTGTTCTTTTAGCCCAAATTGTTTCCTTGTTATGGGTTTGTTTTTGTGTTTTTTTATTTTTTTTTCCTTCCAGTTTTTGCTTGTCTAATGGGTGTTTTGAACATTTACTGACTGTCTCCTCTTCCCCCGTTGTTGTGTGGACTTCGACAAGACTTGTTTTGTTCCTGTGGTTTCAAAAAGTTGCACACATTTTTCATTTCCTTCTGTTGAATTTCCTAAAAATCACATGTGCAGCAAAATATCTTCTACTATGCAAAAACATGGGTTGGACACTAGTTACCTTGCATTTTCAGCACTGGGCCAGAAACCCAAGGTATACCGTGTACACGCCCATAAAGTACCATTGACTCACAGAGTTTCCTCTAGGTGTAGGTCGAGGAGGTATGTGCCGGCTGTCACCATATTAAATAATAAAGTTTTGCATCCTTTAAAAAACATGTATGTACTGCGACGCAGTAGCTTTTTTTGTTTTTGTTTTATTGGAAGAGAATGGTTCATGTATGCCACTACAGTTGTACCCACCAGAGATAACCGTCAAACCTATACATTGGGAAAAGTTTTGACGCATATATCCAACATACACTGCAATTGTAAAGTATAATTATATCGTGGCTCACCCGTGTCTGTTAGCGTGGTTAAGGTGCTCTGTTTTTTGGATGTTTCACCCGTTCATCCAATGTAACAAATGTACTTCAAATGCAAAAATAAAAATAAAAACAGGCACTCACCAGCTGGTATGTCTATAGTAGAATGTCTATATAAAATATCACATAAAATATCACATAAAATATAAAATACAAAATAAAATGCAATGTATCATAATATGCACTGGGGTTGGCACATATATTATATCACATTCGCTCTGTTGCGCAAAATACAAATATTATAGCGATATATTTAGAAAAGTTGCTTCAATATGATGGATTGATAAAAAAGAGAGAAAGTGATACTGTGTATAATAAATAAGATCAAAAATCTGTGACAGAAATGTCCCGTATAAGGATTGATACCTGTGAATGAAGGGTTATTCAAAAGTGAAAAAAACTGCTGAATGAGCAGCTGTAAAGAACTTGCATGTGTCTTCTTAGGTGATAATTGTGTCCATGTAGATTGATGTAGCAACTAATGTAGCGCTAATATAGAGATGTGAACCATCCGGTTTCACCAGCATACAAAGTCCGCACTCAGGGTTCAGTATATATTAAAGTAGACGGGTTTTATGAATGGGGCGTCCCCCTATCCGTAAACCCTCTTACCTTGCCCTTTTAGAATGCCTGTGTGATTTATGCTGCCAATGGTCGCTGGATCCTTTATGTCACGATGTGGGATCCGGTACTTTAAATTCACTGCTTACTGCCCTCCGGTCTCGGCGTTCCACGTGATGTCTTTGCGTGTCGCCTTCCAGGAAGTGATGTGCAGGGATCGCGTAGTCTCGCGATAAGTCTAACCAGTTTCGCTTTCACTGGTATCCAGATCACCAACAATGTGCTTGTATTGACCAACGATGTATAGGTCTCTTTCCTCGGGTTAGGGTGGGTAATTTGTAGCTTGCAGGACCAGCATACACTGCAATTGGTGGGTGGAGAGAGCCTAAAAAGACTCTTATTACTGTTCCACTATTAATAGACCCATAATTGTTCCACATGATGGATCCTTTCAGGGGCGGACTGGCCATAGACCCTACCGGGAAATTTCCTGGTGGGACGATGCCCCGGGGGCTGCCAGAGCCCTTCTCATGTCTGCCAGCTGGGTACATAACAATCTGATGCTCTTATCATTAATTAATTTAGGAGCATCAAATACTTATACACCTGACCAGTAAAATGGCTAGGGCAGCGCTAAAGCCCGCCCATCAGAGCCAGTGACGTCACCGAACACACTGCCGGGCGGAAGCTTCCGCCCGGCAGTGTGTTATGATAAATAAAAGGGCCCATCCGCAAGGGAGCGTATCAGAGCATAAGATGTTCCGATGCTAGCCTCAGGGGGGGCTGCCTGGGTGAAAATAAGGGTATGTCCGGGTTCAGCTCTGAACCCGGACAACCCCTTTAAGTATCCTGATGGATCCTATTGACGTCTAATGGGTCCATCTAGCTTCTTGGTTTTTTTTTTGCACAAGGCAAAGAAGAGAGTCCACTCTATGTTTGCGGTGGAAAAACAACAGAAGCCTGAAGAAATGGCGACGAGCAACAGCGTGACAAATTTGCCCATTGACATAACATCAAGTCATATGATTTGAACTCATAAATCCCAGTGTGCCTCAAAGTCATAAAACAAAAGCCTACATTTAAAAAATTACAAAAGCAAAAATGAAATATATTCTTGTGTTTTTAGGAATTGTGGCACTATTAGATCTTTGATCAGATTCATGGACTGAGCATAATTCCTAACAGAAGTATTGCATTCGTTGGATCATGAAAGCATTTTTACAGCACATGGGCAGATGGAGCCAGGGACCTCGGTGACATCAGAGTAGTCTGCTGTTTGTCCTAGCTAGAATTATGACATCACATAGTGAGGGAGTGCCAGGGAAAGATATGAAGTTCCATGACCGGGAGGAACCAAGCTGTGTCATGATTGAGTGGGATCACTGTCGGGAAGTAATATGGCTTTAGGGTTAGAAGTTGTAGAGTATTCTGTAATATGTCAGACATCACAAGCAGTCAGTTGTAAGGAATATAATGACAACGTGTAGATAATCAGTTATGGGGAGTATTGTGACATCACATGAGTATTCAGTGGCAGAAAGTATGACACCACGTGGGTAGTCAATTATTATTAGTATTATTACATCACATGAGTAGTCAGTTATAGGGAGTGTAATGACATCACATGAATAGTCTGTTATGGGGAGTATTATTACAACACATGAGCAGTCTATTATAGGAAGTATAATGACATCACATGTGTAATCCGTTATGAGGAGTATTATGGCAACACATGAGAAGTCTATTATAGGAAGTATTATAACATCACATGGGTAATCCGTTATGAGGAGTATTATAACATCACATGGGTAGTCAGTTAAGGGGATTATTGTGACATTGCATGAGTACTTCATTACGGAGTATGACACCACATGGGTAGTCGTAGCTGTAGGATATTTATGTCAGTAGAACCTAGAAACACAAGGGGTTCATGTGAAACCAGCCTCAGAAAAAACGGCCGGAGGCGTCCGCTATTCTTTTATGCGGAACAGATCTTCCAGATAAAACAGAACAGGTGGTCCAAGAATGGACAAAAAAAAAATCCATGCAAACACAAAGCCTAAGACGTTGTATGCAGAAATAATAGGTCACCCACATGCGGCCTGACTGTACCTCAACATGTATGATTCCAAGCTCTACCATATACCGTATAAGGTGCTTGTCTCTACCACCATATGGTGGCCTAGTAGTACGGACCCTCAGGGACTCAATGTTCCTACTTCCCACGCGTCCTATAACCTTTTTATTTTCAGCCATAGCTCCTCTACCTATTTTGAGCCTGGGATAAGATTGACTTCTCTTAGGAGGCAAGCAAGCATCCTGCATTGTGCACGCTACTACAGCTCCTGGCGTGATCCTGCTATCAAGCGGCGTATAATATGTATAAATATTTCAATTAACCGGGCATATGTCACTGCTAGGCCAGGATGAGAGTAAAGTCTGGAGCACCCAGCGCTCAATAGATTGCATATGATGTGTGATAACTTAAAGCGCAGAGGTGTGCTGTAAGATTTATATCCCAGAGTAATTGCTCTGTAGGAATCATGCAGGAATATTAAAATCCTCCAAGAATTACACGGCCGGATTTAGCCGTAATTCCTCGAAGATCCTCACATAAAATCCACTTGCATTGTCTCTATTGTAGCCTGTGTCAGTCATTCTCCTCTATCTGCTGCCGGTGATGGGGGGGGGGGGGGCTTTACAAAACAATGGGAAATATTACAGACACTACACTCTGGCCCCATTAAAGCAGATAGGATGTTTCAACTGCATTGATGTGCAAATTGGTCATACAAGTTTTATAGCTTGTCAAGGGTTCACTTGCTATTTTTGGCGCTGATAGCTCCGCGCATACATAAGATATAAATGCACTTAATTCACGGCATGAGATGTAGTCTTTAACCTGCTGTGGTCGTAGAATGACCCACAATGCATGACGGAGCCGAGAAACAACGTGTCAAACTCGCTGCTCTCCGAGCCATTGTTCTGTACCTGTTCAGGCCATAGGGGTTACCTTTTAAATGAGTACATTAGGAAAAAATTAGGAAAACGCCGGAATTTCTTTTTGTATTTTCTTGATGATTTTTTTTTTTAAACTTCATTAAAAATTTGAAAGCTTTTTGCAGGAAAGATAGAACAGTAATAACGGTGTATATTTCTTGCGAGGTCAGGAGCTAAAGGGAATCCGTGATCTTAATATTGAGTTTAACCATTGGTGCAAATTTTTCCATTCAATTTGCATCCAAAACGTAAAAAAATTTTTTATGAAGGTTCGACCACGTGTGGCGTATAGGCTGTGGATATTCTGCGGTGGAATTGGGTGATGAAACTCCACTGCATTTACAGTACCTGCAAAGTGGAGGAGATTTTTAGAAAAAATGTCACGGCAGAAAATGTCCACAACTTAAAGAGGACCTTTCACCATAATAAAACCTCTAAACTAACTATACAGACGTGTAGAGCGGCGCCCAGGGATCTCCGTGCACTTACTGTTATCCCCGGGCGCCGCTCCATTCTCCGGTTATAGCCTCCGGTATCTTCATAGTTAGGCTCCACCCAGGGGAACCTGACGCCGTCTCTTTCTCCTATGCTGTAGCGCTGGCCAATCGCAGCGCTCAGCTCATAGCCTGAGAGTTGTTTTTTTCTCTCAGGCAATGAGCTGAGCGCTGCGATTGGCCAGCGCTACAGCATGGAAGAATGAGACGCCGGCAGGTTCCCCTGGGTGGAGCCTAACTATGAAGATACCGGAGACTATAACCGGAGAACGGAACGGCGCCCAGGTATAACAGTAAGTGCAGGGGGATCCCTGGGCGGCGCTCTACGCGTCTGTATAGTTAGTTTAGAGGTTTTATTATGGTGAAAGGTCCTCTTTAAAGGGAACCTGTCACCGGGATTTTGTGTATAGAGCTGAGGATGTGCTAGCGACCATCTAGCAACCCATGTCCTCAGCTCTATACACAAAATCCCGGTGACAGGTTCCCTTTAATCCACGCATGACTGGATCACAATGTTTGGAACTTTGGACTTCCAGGCTCCATATCTCACCATCCACTAAAGTACTATGGGTATGAAAAGGACGACATAGTGTTCCAGCAGGACAACAACCCAAAGCATATGGCGAGATTGGCGAAGAAATGGTTCAATGACGATGAAGTAGAGGTGCTAGATTGGCCCCCCACCGTCCTCAGACCTCAACCCAATCGAACACTTGTGGGTAGCGTTGAAGAAAAAGCTGTATTTGTACCCAAGTGAGTCGGCCAGTATGCACCAACACTGGGAATGTGTAGAAGAGACCTGGGAACAGACTTCGGTCGAGACATGCTTGTATCTGATCAAGAGCATGCCCAGAAGGATTCAGGCAGTGTTAAAAGAGAAAGGTCGCTTTACAAAATTCGAACAAAATACTTAAGTCCCTATTAATATACCATTAGATCGGTGTTTTCTCCAATCCGATGGTATATTTTAACTTGAAGCGTCCCCATCACCATGGGAACGCCTCTATGTTAGAATATACAATCGGATTTGAGTTAGATCGTGAAAACTCCGATCCGACAGTATATTCTAACACAGAGGCTTTCCCATAGTGATGGGGATGCTTCAAGTTAGAATATACTGAGAACTGTGTACATAACTGCTGCCTGGCAGCACCCGATCTCTTACAGGGGGCTGTGATCCGCACAATTAACCCCTCAGGTGCTGCACCTGAGGGGTTAATTGTGCGTATCATAGCCCCCTGTAAGAGATCAGGTGCTGCAAGGCAGCAGGGGCCAGACCCCCCTCCCTCCCCAGTTTTAAATTCATTGGTGGCCAGTGCGGCCCCCCCTCCCTCCCCAGTATTAAATTCATTGGTGGCCAGTGCAGCCCCCCTCCCTCCCCAGTATTAAATTCATTGGTGGCCAGTGCGGCCCTCCCTCCCCAGTATTAAATTCATTGGTGGCCAGTGCGGCCCCCCTCCCTCCCCAGTATTAAATTCATCGGTGGCCAGTGCGGCCCCCTCCCTCCCCAGTATTAAATTCATTGGTGGCCAGTGCGGCCTTCCCTCTCCCTCCCCCAGTATTAAATTCATTGGTTGCCAGTGCGGCCTCCCCTCTCCCCCCCCCATAATTAAAATAACCCCCCTTCCCCATCATTGGTGGCAGGGGAGAGTTCCGATCGGAGTCCCAGTTTAATCGCTGGGGCTCCGATCGGTTACCATGGCAGCCAGGAAGCTACTGCAGTCCTGGCTGCCATGGTTACTTAGCAATTTTAGAAGCATTATACTTACCTGCGCTGTCTGTGGCCGGCCGGTCGCTCCTCCTACTGGTAAGTGAAAGGTCTGTGCGGCGCATTGCTTATAGCACAGACCAGTCACTTACCAGTAGGAGGAGCGACCGGCCGGCCACAGACAGCGCAGGTAAGTATAATGCTTCTAAAATTGCTAAGTAACCATGGCAGCCAGGACTGCAGTAGCTTCCTGGCTGCCATGGTAACCGATCGGAGCCCCAGCGATTAAACTGGGACTCCGATCGGAACTCTCCGCTGCCACCAATGATGGGGGGGGGTGATTTTAATTAGGGGGGAAGAGGGGAGGCCGCACTGGCCACCAATGAATTTAATACTGGGGAGGGAGGGGGGGCCGCACTGGCCACCAATGAATTTAAAACTGAGGAGGGAAGGGGGTCTGGCCCCTGCTTCCTGGCAGCACCTGATCTCCTACAGGGGACTATGATACTTGTTTGTCAGTGTAAATCCCCAGCGGGTCATATAGGCCGCGTATTTCTGCTACAAATCTACCTCAGACTCGCAGCATTTATGCTGTGATTCCTGCAAAAAATCAAACCATTTGCTGTGGATTTTGATGCGGCAGAATTGAGGCAGATAGACTGCAAATTTTATGCCGTGGAAAATCCATGGACATAGCCTCAGGGGGAATGCATATGAATGAATTTTTGGAGGAATTTCTGCAACTTTTCCCTATTTCTGTTGCTTGCACATTTGTCTTTACATATCTTAAGATTTCATTGAAGTATGTCGTTGGTAGGGTGTGTAAATACTGCTAATCACATAGTAATCAAAAAGTGATGGAGAATTTAGATAAGGCCTCATGCACACGACTATTCCATTTTTTGCGGATCCGCAGAACACAGAAGCCGCCCGTGTGCCTTCCGCAATTTACGGAACGGGTGGCCCATTGTAGAAATGACTATTCTTGTCTGCAAAATGGACAAGAATAGGACATGTTATATTTTTTTGCGGGGCTACGTAATGGAGCAACGGATGCGGACAGCACACGGAGTGCTGTCTGCATCTTTTGCGGCCCCATTGAAGTTAATGGGTCCGCACCCAGAACAACGGTCGTGTGCATGAGGCCTAAGTCTTTTTTTCCCAGAAAGAGTGCTGCACTTGTCGATGGGCTGTGTTTTGTATTGAAGCTTGGTCCTTTTCAATTGAATGGAGATAGTCCACGATAAGGGGCACAGCCCACAGACAGGGTGCGCAAAAATGGGTGGTTTGGCAACCCCCTGACCCCCCACTTGGACAGGAAGGAAGATTGCTTACCTGCTTTCCGGAGCTGGCCTGCTGCACCCCCTCGCTGTAAACATCTGGTTTGACATTGCCGCAGCCAATCACTGGTCATGGCAGCTCCCCTTACGTCATGACAAATGGTCACATGTTTTTTAGCGAGGGAGTCCAGAGGAGCATCGCAGGCCTGGAGGAGAAGGAGCGGGGATCCGGAACCGGGGAGCAGGCAAGTAAGCTTCCCTTTACAGGTTCAAACAAGTGTGTGGTCGAATTCTTGCACAACCCCTTTAAGTCCCATGCACAAGGCTGTAGTATGGATTCATGTTGTACAGATCTGTAATACCGCACCTAAACTTCTCCATATTATGCAGGATGTACAATAAGGGCCTAGAGCAAGTTTTTCGTGCTCTATCACATTTTATGTTCACACACGACAGATTTGTTTCAGAAATTTTGGTGACTGTCCCATCCATTTGATTGTGGCTTTATGAAATCCATGCCCATGCTGTAGGAACAAACCTATTATGCATGGATTTTCGCATTTTCAGTACCATCAAAGTGTTTGAAGATTAGACAAATCTCATGTATACTTTGCTTTTCTTTTAGGTCCGGAAATTGACTTGCCATGCGGCTTTTGTAATCTTAATAAACAAATAATGGCTGGCTCACTGTGATTTGCATATAGTTTCACTTTTTATTATCACAATCCATTAAAAGATACACCTATAAAAACTAAACACATGATTCCAAAATACATGATTTAAAAAACACAATTCATCTCATCTGTTTCATGAACCAAGTCCCTTTAAATGCGGAGCTCACGCATATAATTCAGTATAAAAAAATAAATATATATTAAAAATAATTGATGTAAAACACAGTTTCCTTGTTAATTTCTTCACTTCGGACGTGTGATTAATATTTTTAGTTTTTATTTAATTGTGTAGTTACATCCACACAGTTTGCTAGGTTAGCTGTTAGTTTGTGATACTTTTCGTCAGTCTGTAGTGACTTGAACCACATGTCGTACTTTTATTCCGTCCGCCTCTCGGCATTTTTGCCGCGCTGCCGCCGGAACTCCGGTAGTTCGGGGGCACGCGTGCACTAGCGGCAGCACGGATCCGACAGGCTGCTCACCCGCTGGAACAGCCTGCCGGAGTTCCTTGCCGCTAGTGTGAAACTAGCCCCACTTATCGTGCACATGTATAGCCATGATGTGAAGTTTTTAACTCACAGTTACTTTTTCATTTCATTTCAATGGTTCCGCAAAAAAAAAACTGAATGTACTCCGTATGCATTCCATTTCCGTTTTTCCGTTCCGTTGAAAGATAGAACATGTCCTATTATTGCCCGCAAATCACGTTCCGTGGCTCTATTCAAGTCAATGGGTCCGCAAAAAAACGGAACACATACGGAAATGCATCCGTATGTCTTCCGTATCCGTTCCGTTTTTGCTGAACCATCTATTGAAAATTTTATGCCTAGCCCAATTTTATCTATGTAATTACTGTATACTGTATATGCCATACGGAAAAACGGAACGGAAAAACGGAACAAAAACGGAAACACAACGGAAACAAAAGAAACGGAACAACGGATCTGTGAAAAACGGACCGCAAAACACTGAAAAAGCCATACGTTCGTGTGAACTAGGCCTAAGGCCTCCTGCACACGGCCGTTTTTTTTCCCCGTTTACTGGCCGTTTTTTGCGTTCCGTATACGGAACCATTCATTTCAATGGTTCAGCAAAAAAAAACGGAATGTACTCTGTATGCATTCCGTTTCCGTATTTCAGTTTTTCCGTTCCGTTTTAACATAGAACATGTCCTATTATTGCCCGCAAATCACGTTCAGTGGCTCCATTCAAGTCAATGGGTCCGCAAAAAAAGCGGAACACATACGAAAATGTGTTCCGTTTCCGTTCCGTTTTTTGCTGAACCATCTTTTGAAAATGTTATGCCCAGCCCAATTTTATCTATGTAATTACTGTATATGCCATACGGAAAAACGGAACAGAAACGGAAACACAACGGAAACAAAAAACAGAACAACGGATCCGTGAAAAACGGACCGCAAAACACTGAAAAAGCCATACGTTTGTGTGAACTAGGCTTAAAGCTGATGATTTGGACTTCAAAATCTACACTTTGGGTCAATTTCCGCACAGAACAAAAAAGCAAAGTGTACATTAGATTTGAGACCTCTCATTCACTTTGCTGGTACTGTATTACGCTGTAGTTTTTTCCGCATGAGAGTCCGCACTTACAACGTGTGAAGGTAGCCTAAAGGGACTCTCTAGGTTTTGGGACATTGATAGCAGCGTGCCCTACCTATTGAAATAATGCTCACCTGCTTCCCACCGCTCTATTCCAGCAATGGGGTTCCCTTCCACGATCTTCTGGTCCCCATCCAGTAAACTTCTGGATCCAATGTCTAGTCTCAGCATTGAGATTCTGCTTGTGGACACTTCGCTGTCGAGGCCAGTCGTATGCTGCAGTCTACATGACCCATCTGTAAGTTTACAGGATGGGAACCAAAGAAACTTTATGTGACTATTGAAATGTTTTCTGTAGTTAAAAAAACTCAAAAAAGCTAGACAACCCCTTTAAAATAATTGACAGTACAGTGAATCGTAATACGGTTCATGTTTGGCTAACCACAGACCGGAAGAAGAGAAACGATCCACACGTCTTCCTAAAATCACCAAAAAGCAACTCACAAATATGGCAATTTCCTTCATCTATTCTAATGCCCGGCAAGAAATGGGCCAACTAGTGTTGAGCGAACCAGACCGAACCACGACTTCCATCCATACCTAAATTAGTGTAAAAAAAAATCATAGTCACCTAATCCATCTTGCTTGAAGATCTTGCACGAAATTTCCTTGCATGGTGACATATGATGTCACCACAGGCCGCGCTGGATATCAAGCCAGATCTTCAAGCAAGATGGTGGCAGCCGGCCCATTGCGAGCAAATAGATTAGGTAAGTATGATTTTATTTTATTTTTTTTACACTATTTCAGGTATTATTTTAAAATTTTACACTCTATTATTGCTATCAGATGCTGCGATCAACTATGAACACAGCATCTGAGGGGTACAATGATAGGGAGCGGAGCAATCGTCATTGCACACACTACCTACAAAGAAATGCGCTTGGTGACAATTTGTCACAAAGCAAATTTTTTTGTAAAATTCGGCCAAGCAGCCGAATCGAATTTTGGAATACTTCGCTCATCACTGGTGCCCACCTCTCCTGTAGAAGTAAAATATATTGATATTTTCTCTTGTAAAATGTAACAGGCAACGAAATGTGTTTCTCTGGTGCCCGTAAGAAGCCGCCCTTCACGTCCACTTCATCTTCTGATATTTTCTTCCTATGCTTTTCAGACCATTGGGTTTCAATGTGAACTCTGCACAGAACGCTGATCCAGAACAGCCCCTGCTCTGTGTGAAGTAATGTGTTAGGTGGCAATTACAACCAAAGAGCAGAGCTCAGAAAAACTGCAGGTACTGATATGTCTTTAAGTGATTCAGGGCACTAGTCCAAAGCCTTCTGGACCAAGTGGCTCCAGCTGTAGACAGATGGAGAAGGCCTGGGCTCCATCACCCTCAACTCTGCCCAGACAGGGGTCTACATATTAGTTTAAAGAGTGCAGAGAAAGCAAGAAATGGTAGCCGTGTGGGAAGGTGAAAATTGACATGAGCACGAAGCACTGACAGTACATATGATTGATGAAAGGATATTGTTAGCAAGCCTTTAAAGTTTCTCATTAATGTAACTTTTTTTGCACTGACAAAAAGCCACCAGAAAAACAACAAAAAGACTCCCTTCGGGACAGTAATTAAGATTGATCCCATCCATGATATATAACTATTAGACCTTGTTAACCAATTCAGTCCCATACCCCTTCCCCTCACACCATAAGAACGCCTCATTCGTTTCGGGTTTAGTTGGTTTCATAAATACGTTTGGGTAGAAAAAAAATAAAATAAAATCGAGAGGAAGGGGTTATAAACTACATCTGGTCCTAGTAATAATATGTTCTTTCACAGAATTTCACTCGATTAAAGTTCAGCTGCCTTGGGATGGCTTCCCAGTGTGGTCAAAAAGTGATTGTGTTAATATACTGCAAGTACATTAACCCCCGTGGTGCTAGTGGAGCGTGCAAGACATTAAAGTAACAGCCCTGTACTCCGTAACATATCAATCTGCAACACTTTTTGCCATTTTTGTGACTTTTTTTATTTTTTTTAGCAGTGGGGGGAGCAGCCGATTTTGCAGTGAGCAAGAGTACAGTTTGGAAATACTGCAGGACCTCAGATTGGAACTTGTGTTTGATCGATTCAAAAAGTCAGGATTAAAAAAAAAATAAGAAAGGTCTATGTTTTGTGATAATTAGAATGATAATTAGAACCCTAAATAACAGAACATTGTGTTTTATCATTTAGAGATAAAGGAATCCATTCTATAGAATAAAAAGTCGACCTGAATATCTGTAAAAATCGTAATTTTATAGAATCTGAATTTAATTGAGGAGGATTTTTGCAGAGAGAGAGCGACTGAAAAATGTATCAAAATTGTGTAAAATAAAGTTGCACTTTGTTCGATTGTTATTGGCAACTAGTTCACTTGTATTTTTCTTTATAAGTTCCATTGAGTTAAAATTTGGCGTCTGAGTATCAGCCTTAAGTGTCATAATTTGGGGGCGCAGGATTTAGCAGGTTTCCATACAATACTTCCAGACATTCTGATATCTAGACAGGATACAGGGAAGTTTTCATAGGGAATAATGCACATGTCCTATTGGCGCTAGCAAGATGGTTCTCTTTCGTGGGAAATATATCTTTGCATATTCCTTTCCCATGGAGCATTGCCAATAAGTCTTCACATCCTGGAGTATTTCCAGTAAGTCTCCATACAGAACTGGTCTCTTTAAGGAGATTCAGCACCCTAAGCTGCTTCCAAGGCATCACCACAATCCTACTCTATACTGATAAAGGGCTAGTACCCCAAAACAGCTGTCTACTGATGAATATCTGGCGTGGCTTTTTGGAAAGTCGGATCTTGACTCATAGGCAGCCACTTTCGATACGTGGCGCTGGTGAGATGGTTCTCTTTTTTGGAAGATACCTTTTTGCATGTAGACCTATCCTTAACCGCTGCCCATTGCAGCCATTTTTCATAGTGTGTGTTTAGTTTTAATCCTTGTCTTCCAAAAACCACAGCTTTTTCCATTATAGATTAATACTTACCAGTCCCTCAGTTCTGCTGATGCCGCATTCATACAGTGGGCGCTTCTTTACCTGTTCAGCTGCGAAGTAGTAAATGCACCAAATGTACCATAAAATGTATTGAGACATTTTTTTTTTATTGTTTGGTAGGAACAATTATGCCATTTTGGGGGGTTTAGTTTTTACTATGATACATTTATTCTGTGGGTAAGTGAAATTACAGTGATACATTTATATAGTTTTTATGTTTAGTACTTAAAAAAAAAAACATAAACCATGTTGCCATATTCTAAGGCCCATACTTTTTATCATTTCATTGATAGAGCTGTGTACCAAATAAGATTTTTTTTTTATGTTTAGGTTTCCTTTTTTTTAGTCCCTCTAGGGGATTGAACATATTTGATTACTTGTACAATATACTGCAATACTTGTGAATTTCAAACTATTGTGCTTTTGACATTATCCTATTTCACTCTGCCTCTGGTGGACTAGGAGGCCTTTACCAGGCCCTGGTGCCTTTGCTTGCCTTGTCGAGGGAGCCTGCTCAGAAGACAGATGCAGAAAGTCCTTTACAGGGGAGCAAAAGATATCCTAGACTATAGAGAAGAAGACAAATTAGGCACTCTAAATGGGTCATGTCAATGACAAAATATTCCAGTCATGGATACCTATTGTATCTTTCATTGTAACCAGTGTTGGAGTACAATTGGTGGAGGCCACTGGGCAAACATTTTGTTCAGGGCTTTCATCCCATCTCTGACCCCATGACCATCCATGCCACAAATAGGAGAGGTACAGTATGTTACGACGTACTACAATCACTGTTTGGCCCACAACTAGTGTACTCCAAAACTG
The DNA here is from genome assembly GCF_905171765.1 of Bufo bufo. Lineage (NCBI taxonomy): Eukaryota > Metazoa > Chordata > Amphibia > Anura > Bufonidae > Bufo > Bufo bufo. The sequence continues at coordinate 44,848,824 of NC_053394.1, forward strand.
CTAACAGCCTTCCAAAACCATTCCTAGGCGACCCCTAGGTTCTTTACCAGGACCCACTGCAAGGCAGGATGGACTTGGCTGCTATGGATCCAGGATACGTCTACAGAGCTGATAACAGAATGCTGGTGAAGGCACACAAGTAGCAGACCTTACAGAATGACCAGGTAGAAAAAAGAGCAGTCAGCAAGCAGGGTCAAAACACGATGAATGCAGAACAAAAAAAATCTAAATCCAAGACAAGCCTGAGTCGATACCTAGGAAAAGACATACCCAATAAATACAGGACATGAATGGTTAATCCAGAGGAGAGCCAAGGTCAGTTACCAGGAGAGTCAAGATAAACAGGAACAGCAGGCACAATGGAAAATCCAAAAACAAGCCAAAAGTCAGATAACCAGAAATTTAGAACTCTAGCTAGAATACTAACTGCAAATTTAGACATGGTTGATAGGAGACAGCTGTCTTAAATGCCCCACCTAGCTCTGGCATTGGACACAGAGTCTCAAACCTGATTGGCCCGGTTTCCAGTCACTCTGACAAGTCCAGCAGCGGGGACTTGTCTTGTAGGCACAGTAACCATCACAGCCAGTGGCGTACCACCAATATAGGCAGGGTATGCCACTGCTATGGGGCCCGCGGCACAGGGGGGCCCGGACCGCACGGAAGGCCACACCCCCTGCAACTGCACTCACTGCAGGCTCAGCTTGGGGCAGAGGTGGACCGTCTCCCAGCGCTGCCAATAACACCCAGTCCTCCCCCCCCCTTACCGAGTTCTCACTGGCTCCCAGCGCTTCCTAGTACTCAACCTGGCCGCGCGCTCCTTCGGCTTGTGCGCCTGCACAGCTTCACACAATGGGCCAATCAGCATTAGGAGTATGCAAAGATCCTGCTGCTGATTGGCCCAGTGTTTCGCTGGCAGGCAGCGGGCGCGCACGTAGGGGTGGAAATCTCTACTTAGTCTCTACTGGATAGGATCACCGAAAGGAGTGTGAGTTATGAAAATCCCAGGGCAAATACCCCATGTACCCTTCCTATAATCTGACCCTATCTTCAACATACCTTCATTGATTCTTTATATCTACCTAAGTTCTTGCTCATGGGTCCTTTGGTCCACCAGACTGGTTATAAGTGAAGATCAGCGGGTCAGTCATCTTTGCCAGATCATAGATCTGCAGTAAGAAGGGAAGCATCGCTGTTTTGTACGGCACAAACCTCTCAGTATCACTGTCTCCACCCGAACATATTGAGATGAACAATTTGAAATAAAGGATCTTACTAGATAGGGCGGCAGAGGCAGCCATGCATGTCAGGAGAACTTCACGCTGTTGTCTGTGTCATAGATGCACAAGGCCAGTTTTTATAGATTAATTCCTAGAAATCTTTATCCCTGACAGTGCCCTTGTTTTAGTATTGATCACTTGCACTGTACCTCATCTCTGGTTTTCATAGCTGTACGGTTTTTATGTTACAAGTTAAGATTCATTAGAGGCTCTAGATCAAAATAAACAATTACATTGTAGATATGTGCAGAGGCCTTGTCTTTCTGACAGGCTTAGGGGGAGACATGTCATAGTTTATAGTGTATGGCATGTATCTGCTCTGTGGTGCTGGGTTACAGAAGATGTTTTTATTTATAAAATGGTCTGTTTCTTTAACCCCTTAATGCCCAGCACGTACATGTATGGCGCAAGGTCCGCAGGGCTCTGGGGAAGGATCGGAGGTGAGTCGCGGCACCATGCCTGCTCTTACCGCCCCCTGCAGCTCCAAGCACTGCGATTGGCCGATAAATGAAACCGGCACATCGCAGCGCAGGAAGCTATAAGAAGCATTGAGGCGGGGGAGGTGGCAGGTGTAAGCAGCCCCACACTTTTTACTCCTCTTTGGCACAATCACAATTTAAAAGAATTTAGACTAATTGAAGATTATAAGTATTGAGATTCACGTGGTATTAATCGTCTAAACCAAATAATATCTCACGGACATATCATCCCTTTTGATGATTTAATAAAAGGTATAAATGTCACTTTTCTAGATAAATACAGTACAGACCAAAAGTTTGGACACACCTTCTCATTCAAAGAGTTTTCTTTATTTTCATGACTATGAAGGCATCAAAACTATGAATTAACACATGTGGAATTATATACATAACAAACAAGTGTGAAGCAACTGAAAATATGTTATATTCTAGGTTCTTCAAAGTAGCCACCTTTTGCTTTGATTACTGCTTTGCACACTCTTGGCATTCTCTTGATGAGCTTCAAGAGGTAGTCCCCTGAAATGGTTTTCACTTCACAGGTGTGCCCTGTCAGGTTTAATAAGTGGGATTTCTTGCCTTATAAATGGGGTTGGGACCATCAGTGGCGTTGAGGAGAAGTCAGGTGGATACACAGCTGACAGTCCTACTGAATAGACTGTTAGAATTTGTATTATGGCAAGAAAAAAGCAGCTAAGTAAAGAAAAATGAGTGGCCATCATTACTTTAAGAAATGAAGGTCAGTCAGTCAGCCGAAAAATTGGGAAAACTTTGAAAGTAAGGGCTATTTGACCATGAAGGAGAGTGATGGGGTGCTGCGCCAGATGACCTGGCCTCCACAGTCACCGGACCTAAACCCAATCGAGATGGTTTGGGGTGAGCTGGACCACAGAGTGAAGGCAAAAGGGCCAACAAGTGCTAAGCATCTCTGGGAACTCCTTCAAGACTGTTGGAAGACCATTTCAGGTGACTACCTCTTGAAGCTCATCAAGAGAATGCCAAGAGTGTGCAAAGCAGTAATCAAAGCAAAAGGTGGCTACTTTGAATAACCTAGAATATGACATATTTTCAGTTGTTTAACACTTGTTTGTTATGTATATAATGCCACATGTGTTAATTCATAGTTTTGATGCCTTCATAGTCATGAAAATAAAGAAAACTCTTTGAATGAGAAGGTGTGTCCAAACTTTTGGTCTGTACTGTAGATACGCACAAATTAGACACGCATACATGAACACCCAGGATAAAGATTCCCTGACCACTAGGGGAAACTCTTTCTTAGATTATTGTTTTAAATTTAGGGATACACAACTCACTCTCTCACAAATATATCGTAGATTTCGGGACTGCTTAGGAGAAATAACAACATTTAAAAGCGAGGGAGGATGGGAAGCTGAATTAGGTAAAGGAAGTACTGTTGATTGGGATATAGTATACCGAAATATAAAAAAGGCATCGATATCTCCCAAATATAGATTAATCCGGTTCAGGATTGTACATCGCTTGTATTACTCCCCTGCCTTCCTCGCCAAAATATATAGGGAAAGAAGGGTTACGTGTTGGAAATGTTCGGCCGAAAATGCTGGTCTAGGTCACCTGTTATGGGACTGCCCAGAAATAAATCGATTCTGGACTAGAATTTACGAAGACCTATACAGTAGACATAAGATCAAATTGAATCACTGTTTTATGCAGGCAATATTAGTTTTTTTTACCCATACGGATCTAACGCCCTATTAGATTAGAACCTATTTGGAGAGCTTCATAGTTGCAAAGGCCTTGATTCTTAAATATTGGGAAAAAAATATAGCCCTACTTATTCCGAGTGGAAGGCTCAGATAGACACTATTGATACTTACAGAAGAATCATACGAAAAGCAGAGTAGCCCTAGAAGGGGCAGGTTTCGCTCCAAAGAGCTTGGCTACTTGTGGTATTTGGGGATGACCACGAGTGGCAACAGGATATGTCGGATCCCGCTGCAGTGAACCAAGGGGTGGGGGGTGGGTATAAAAGGGTCAAGTATGTGAATTGGTGTATGATTATCTGTGTTTTTTTTTCTTTTTATATATTATATGTAATTGAATTCACATTTTGGTTCAGAAAAATAATAAAGAACTTTTTTATAATAAAAAAAACTTCTGTAGCCCTACAGTTCCACACGAAAAACAAAAGTGTGGTACAAAAAGCTGGCCGTACACATTGTACAGATGGCAATGTGCAATGCGTATGTGCTATTTCATTCTGCAGGCCACACATTAACTTTCCTTCAGTTCCAAGAGGTGGTAATCAAGGCCCTAATATTTCAAACCCAGGCTGGGGAGGGTCCTAGTACTTCTGAAAGTCATGGTGCCCGTGTTGTACCAGGGCAACATTTTCCAGGTCAAGTCCCCCAGACAGCAAGGAAGGGAAGGACCCAAAAAAGATGCAGGGTGTGTTCCAAAAGGGAGATAAGGAAAGACACAATTTACCACTACGAAACCTGCCTGAAAAACCTGGCCTGAGTGTTTCAGAATCTACCACACATCCATGGAGTATTAATTTAATTTCCTCCTTTATGCTCCCTGTAATATTTCCACTTTATATCTTTGATTTAGTTCACCCCGCTTGCATATTCACTTTCCAGCAACCACTACATATTTTTTTCTGTGAGACAACTGTTAGGTCAAAAGTGCCCTTTCCACCACTTAAAATGTTCCTACGGGGGTGCTCTTTCCGAAATGGGGTCACTTCTTGGGGTTGTTCATTTCTGGGGACCTCAGGAAATGTATTTAATGCGACATGGCAGCTAAAATCCATGTCTGTTTATTCAGGTCTGCAAAAACCATATTTTGCACCTTGCCTCTAGAGCCCTGCTGTTTTCCCATACAGCAGGCTACAAGCACATATGGGGTGTTTGCAAAAAGGGGATAAAATGGGGAACATATACTGGGGTGCATTTTCTCCTTTAACCCGTTGTGAAAGTGAAAAATTCTGGGGTCTGCTAGCACTTTTATTTTACCTACTGGAGTTTAGGCATTATAGTATTTTTAGAAGATTAGATAAAATGTCTACTTTATTTGTCCAGAGACAGCGCCTTTTGTGTGCAATGGCTGTACCTGAAGAACAATAGAGAAATCCAGCATCCAATAAAAAGGAGGTCTTTACGCCACTTTGCGTCTAAAACCAGGAAAACAGGATAGCAGAGCATTCCATGTTTTGGATCTATACATACTGATCCTTACACATGACATGACTCTTGAGTAATGAGTAAGGCTCAATATGTATAGATCCAAAATGCGTAGACACTTTGCTGTACTGTTTTTCTGGTTTTAGACGCTTTAGTAAAGACCTCTGTTTTATTGGATGCTCGGTTTCTCTTCTGTTCTTCAGTGTTTTTGCATGCTTCCTCCACACTTCCGAGCATCCTGACAGGTTAGCTGGACTATCTTGCTTTTTTCTTATACAAATGGCTGTACTTGGCATTGCAACCCCATGCAAGTAATTATGGCTGAGCTGTAATACTAGGGTGGATCCAGGGACAGTGCGCACTACTGTACATTTTGCGTGATGACACACCTCACCACTTTCTTAAATATGTAATCCACAGTGTCAGTAGAAGGAATTTATAACTGGGACAAGAAACTCCAATGCACACTGTCAGGGACAGGCACACTCTTACACTTTTAGCTATTATACAAAAATCTATATAACCAATTTTATCGCCATACAATGAATATATAGTGGTAAGATACCACTGCAGATCTGCGGTATTATCCCACTGCAGACAATTCAAGAGAATACAGCATTCAGTCAGAAGCAGAACACACAACAATTACATATAATGACTAACAGATAGCTTCTTCTCTGATTAAAGTTGTTCTCTTTGCTTTTCTTCTCCATCTGACCCAGACCACAGTGTTGACTAATCCTGATGGCTGCAGAGCTTGCTGAGCAGATATTTTGACATCGTGCTTCTGCAACCATTCGCAGCCTGTCCAAGAAACACAAATAAATTCGGACCCCAGGCCAGACCCCTAAATTAATTAAGACCCTAGACCAGACCCCTAAATTAATTTACACCCCAGACCATACCCCTAAATAAATTCATACCACAGACCCTTAAATTAATTCAGACCCTATACCAGACCCAAGAATAAATGCAGACCCTAGGCCTAGACCAAACATCTAAATAAATTCAGACCCCAGTCTAGACTACAATTCAGACCACAGTCCAGATGAAGAAAAAATATTCAAACCCCAAATCACTAGATCACAGTACGCACACTGCATCCTGATCCTGGATAGCATCTGGGCCCTGTATGGCAGCACCGAACCTGAAGAGGAACCAAGGTGCATGAAAAGTACAGAAAGTTTTACTAGCTGTTAGTTTAGTTCAATAGGTAAAGGCCACTTCTTTGGTGGGATTGCCACCATTGTCTCTGGCCCTATACAATACCAGGCAAAACATATAAAAAAGAGTGGCACAATTAGGCCTAATTCACACAGTTGTGCGTGCAATGTATGTGCACCTACAAGTCTTTATCAGTGTTGAAGTTAATATTGACTTTCATAGAGCTGGAAATTGCATTCAGGTTTTCACTAATTTTTCCATTTCACATTATTACAAATGGCAACCATAATAATCCTATAAACATAAACAGCAGGGCCCTCGTTTTACACAGCGCAGCTCAGGATAAAATGCCTAATAACATAAAACAGAAATATAATTATGTAGCTTGCATCCAGAATTAATGCCGCTTTCTGAGGCTTCGCTTTATAGGGTACAATATCTGACTTGTGAATGTAATGGCTGGGATGACACAGGGCATTTTGAAGGCAGGTTTTACATGCTTTTTGAAGATTAGATTTTTACAAAAGATTTGTGAATGTGCAATATTTGGTTTATTTTTTTTTTCATTAAAAAATACTATCAAAAATATGTCAAAACATTCCGTGCATTATACTACCGATGCATTGTCTACAGGAACAGTTCTATGAACACCACCAAAACTGGCTCAGGTGCTATTCCCACCTGTACCATCATCACCCTGGTTTCCCTTTTTTTGTGACCCTGGCATTATGGTAATTTTAGGGGGGGGGGAAGAAAACTTAGTATTGAATTTAAAAAAAGAAATAAAAAATGAGTAATTTAAAAATTTGGATAACCTAGGAACCCCATAGGAGGAAAAAGTTAGGTACTGTGTCCTGGGCATTCTCAATTTCCAGTGCAGAGCAACACACAACATACATATAAGCGTTAACAATTTGGGGTGCCAATTACTAGCCTAGTTCACCCTAACATTCCAAAAAAATCTAAACAAAATACATATATTTTTGTATTGGGTCCCAGGAGCTTAAAGTTATGCAAGTTACTAAATAGTCAAGGGGGGTAATTTAAAGCCTAATCAAAGCCCTAATCTAAATCTGTACCATCATTTATAATACTGATATCTACTCATGTGGCAGAGTGATCTTTTTGCCTCACTTGGGTACCTAAATACATCAATAGCTACATCCCTGATTCAGTAAGTTGCAGACTACCTAATCCAATGTATGTACATGTCCTTAAATGTAAAAAAGTTGTGTCCGACAGAATGTGTAGGGGCCGAAACAAAAAAATATCCTAGAAAACCAATTTTCATATACCCTATTAAGGAATTCTGAGTTAATAGAGAAAAAGAGGTCACTCGTTCAGGATCTTCATTGCTTGTCTAGAAGGAAGAGCAGCTACAAAAAGCATCTCTCACCCTGGAGGACCTGATCTGTCCTGCATTATATAGACCATGTGATGGCTAACCTTCGGCACTCCAGCTGTGGTAAAACTACAACTCCCAAGATGTACACTTGCTTGGCTGTTCTCAGAAATGCATAGAAATGAATGGAGCATGCTGGGAGTCTGGGTTTCACCACAGCTGGAGTGCCGGAGGTTAGCCATCACTGATATAGACAGTCCATTGGTTTAAATGGAAATTGTGTAATGCCTAGTTTGTCCTCTGGGGCTCTGCAGGGAGGCAGATTTCCCCAGAGATTACAGCTGATCACCAGAGATTGTCCAATAGGGGAGAACCTTTTTAAGGCCAAAATGTTCCTGGTCCTTTAGACATTAAAGAAAATGGCTGCACAAACTGAATAATTGGCTGGATTTGCTCCTCGAAAAGCAATTGTTTCCAACAAGCGAGCTGATGAAGTAGAATAAATTCATGCAAATCATTAGAGAAGGCTTGGTATGTGTGCTTTAATCTGCAGCATAAGTGATTGTTACAAGAATGGTTACACATTGGATTGGTTGTAAGAAGAGAGAGGCATCATTTATGGTCTTGAAGATTTTCAAAATGTTTAGCCCATTTAATGCTCTATAAAGATAAGCTAAAATATTCTTCAGGCGGTCTTATCCATCAAGAAGCAGCAGAAAACATGGGAGTTTGCACACAGTTGTATATTACTTTATTTCCATAGATTAGTGGACCAAAAAAATCAATCTAGCTTGTATCAATGAATATGGTCTTGTGAAGCATGGGAAGTGCCATTCATTGCATTAGCTTTTTTCCTTATTCTCTCTTTCCCTTCAATCACTGATCTCCCTCTGTGTGTTTAAATAAGTATAGCATATTTAAGCTGGCACTTGCTCTCGGATGTTGTAAGACAAAGAGCACATAAAATAGATCCCCGCTGTTCTGTTCTACAAGACGTTGAGGGACCCTTCGGCATTGAAGACATTAATGTGCTATATAGGAGAAAACAATACCTTGTTATATAGATCTATGTGTCTGTATTTACGCTCTGAAATGCAAACAATGCTGCTACATTTTTTCTTCTTGAGCATTGTACTTAACTCTGAAAGGTATTAAAAAAAAAAGAAAAAAGGTAATGTAATTGATTTGAAAGGATTCCTTCTTTTAAGATGTATAAGAGAAATATAAGGCTGGAGCTACATGGTGATCTTGGCTGCCCTTCGCTTGACCAACCATCATTGTCTAGTGGTGCATGTTTTATTGAACTGGATGGAGTTTTAGTGCAAACTCACAAGTTGCCGCAACCCCAGAATTGCAAATAATCCAGCAGAGTTGGAGTTCTTGTGATTCTGAGGTCACAGCAACTTGCGAGGCATGTTGGGACCCCATTTAGCTCAGTGGTTCCACTGCCACACAGCAATCGTAGGACGCATGACAAGTGTTACAGCCATGATCTCCATGTAGCCCCAGCCTTAGAGTTGTGTGGCTGCTATGCGTTCATTTATGAGCATACTGTGGGCCCAATTTATCATGAAACTTACATCTTACTCCACTTTTACACATATCCAAAGTCAGATTTATTAATGGTCCTTTATTACTGTGATAAATGTGGTTTGACGGTAGAAGTTTATCCTTCAGTAAGCGGCTTTACAAATGTCGCACATCTTTACGAAAAAGTTGCATGTTCTATTAAAAAGTCGCATAAGATAACTTTGGTTCTTACTGGAGTGACATTGCACAATTTTTTGCGACTTTTTTAAATTGTCGCAATAGTAAATCTGTCTAGAGATTCATTTACATAAGAAAACACGCCCACTTTCAGAAAACTGGCGAACATAGCGCAGAGCCAATAAAAGTCTACAATTTTTGCACCGTTTTAGAGATTTGTGACTTTTTCACTCCATGATTTTGCCTTGAGCTAATGATAAATCTGGCCCACTGGGTCTTTTGGATTTTCTGATGAGTACATTCAAGTATAAGAAGATACTGCACCTTCTGATAACTTTAACAAAGTGAGCAGTAAATGGAGACAGACTACACCCTATATCATGAATTTTCTGACCAGTAAATTCAAAATGTGAATAGACTGTACACCTTAAAGGGAGACTGCACCTTCTGATAACCGGACTATACCTTTGGATCACTTTAATTTTGTGACCAGTGCATTAAAGAGAGATTGCACCTTCTGATAACTTGCTCTTGTGCTGCATATGCAATATTAGCATCCTTTAATAAGGTCTATATTACAGCTGTCTTCGTAGCCTTCTGATAACTTGAACTTAATGACCAGTATATTCCAACTGTTAATGGAAATTACACCTTCTGATATCTAGAATTGTCTGATAAAACCTTTCCAACATTAAAGAACGATTTCTGCTGGCTTGAATTTTCTGACAAAACTTTCCAACCTTAAGGAGAGACTGTGCCTTCCTGTAACTTGACCACTGCGATCACTTAGCTATCAGGACACGGAATCAGAAAGACTCCCTAATTAATAATTACATTGTAGAACTCAACATTTTTGTTTCCTTTTAATCCATATGGTTTACAATTTCATTTTTCTTTAGTTCTTCATTGCATTTTAGCTTTGTGGTGATATCGTAAGGAACCATTTATCAGCCCATTGGAGACAGTTCTGTTTTAAAATCATAGTGTGGCTTACAGGTTGTGCGCAGTACTGAGAGGTTTTCCAAGATTATGGCCCCTTTTTTAACTTTAGAGTGGGTTCTCCAGGAATTAAGAAAATAAAAATACTTAAATATCACTTTATTATAAATATATTCTCAAATACCTTTCATTAGTTATAATGGCTTGTTTTGTCTGGGGAGCAATCATAAGGAGAAATAAAATGGACTATTGGTACACCTAAAACCTGTCCTAATCACTCAGGAGGGCAAGTTACTTCAGAACACTGAGCTAAAGAGCTGCCTCAGCCTCCTCTTTGCTCTACTTGTCAGGGATTATGATTCTGAATACAGCTGATAGGATCTTCAGCTGAATCTCTGTAGGAATGGAGTTCGTGAGGAGACATAAAGTACAGAGAGGGGGTGGGGATGTTGCTGATAAGAAGCAGCTCTTGTATGCAGTCTCCATTACCACAGCCCCACTATCCTCTCTGTACTTCATGTCTCCTCATGAACTCCATTCCTACAGAGATTCATCTAAAGATATTATCATCTGTATTCAGAATTATAATCCCTGACAAGCAAAGCAGAGAGGACACTGAGGCAGCTCTTTAGCTCAGTTTAGTGAAGTAACGTCCTGCTTTAGTGTGATTAGGACAGGTTTTGTCTGTACTAATAGGATGGCGGCCATTTTATTTCTCCTGATTATTGCTCCATTGAAAAAACGAGCCATTATAACTAATGAAAGGAAATTGTGAATATATTTATAATAAAGTTATATTCAAGCATTTTCAGTAATTTTATTTTCTTAACTCCTGGAGAACCCCTTTAAGCATTTGGTACCTAATGAAAAAAAATTTACTCACCTGCTCTACAACACTTTGTACTGGTGCCCTGACAGCATATGACCCAGCAGTGATGTGCTGCTTGAGGACACATCACCGTTAAGGCAGTCATTGGTTTCAGTGGCGTACATGACCCCATGCATAACCTGGATAGGCAGGGAACAGAAAATCGCCAAATGGAGCCAGTGTGCCGAAACTGAGTGGTGGGGAGCAGTTGAGTATGATTATTTCCCATACACTCCAAGGGCTAGTTAAAAAAGGTCCATAATCCTGGAAAAAACCTTTTAAGATCATCAATGGAAAAAAAAATTGGTGGGTTCTTTTTGGAAATTGTCAATTTTGAGCAAAAAGAAGGAGAAAAAAAACATGTACAGTGAGCAGCTCTATCCCTGCCAGGAGTGAAGGCTTTCACTTATTAAGAAATTATTTGGGAAATTCTATAGAGCAGAAGCAATTGGTTGAATGAAGCACTAGAGTGAACCAGGTTGAATATATTTTGGCTAGTTCTAGTTGGAAACTGTGGTCCAACCTTTGATACAACTACATTCTAATGACTCGCAGATTGCATAACTATGTCCGGCCTGTTTCTGAATAATGAGAGACCATGAACTTCGCAGTCATTCACATGTAATTCAATCTCTGAAAATGCCAAAGCGCATGTTATCCTATTCATAACTTTTTCTTCTACTGCAAATGTATTTCAACATATCAATTCCGAAGCGTGAGGTCTTTTTTATATCTAGGTCATGAGACAGTTTTACATTTTATGTGTCTGCCTTTCCACTTCTACATTCCTAGTCTTGGCTAATGTCAGTGTTTTTTTTTCTCTGAACGATGTTCCTAAGATCAGCGCTTCACTAGCTGATGGAACTAGCTTTGAACGGCTGCAGGAATGGGAAAGGTCTACAGTAATTGAGAGCTCAAACATTTTCTAAAGGTGTCGACGTCAAGGAGTCCGACTATTTTCACTGTTATTAGGCTTGGGAAAAAAAAGTTGAAATTGACTGAAACGTGGCCTAATGTTGCTTTAGGCAAGGAACTGAAGATTTAACTTGGTTGCCATTTAGATGTCACGAATGGTAAATGCAAAAATAGATCCAAAACTACAATTCATCTTCCCTTATTCCATACATTTTCTAGAAATGTTTCTTTTTGTCTAATAAAATGAATGGGGCAGTGTCTAAAAATATCACTTCTCCTACCTACTCCAAGGCACAAGATGGTATTGCAGCTCCTTACAAGATTTGGAGATGTAATAAAGCACCCATAGACGATTATGGGGCCCCACTGTACTTTTGTGTGGTTCCAAGTTCATATGGAGGCACATAGTGTTTTTTTTTGTTTGTTTTTTAATTCTCTTTATTGAATTGAGAATCTTTAATATAGTCGATACATTATAAGCATTTAACGACATACAAAGTAAAACAGTAAATATCGGCTTATAACAATATAACAGGGTATCCTTTATGTTTCTCAATTCACAATTTTTCAATTTATTGCTCCCCGTCCCCCCTAGACCCCTCTCCCCGGGGAAGTCTGAGTCTACGGTAACTCCATTCTGTCATATAATACTTCCTGTCTTCAGCTTAGACCAATCCTGTATTACTTTATACTGCCAACTTCCCCAATCTATTTGTCAATTGTGCCACTAAGTACCATTTAGTCAACTGGAAAGGGGCCATAAGTTCCTTGATTTCACTAGTGGACAATTGCTTCTCAATGAATTCCCTCCACTTCTTCATGTATTTCCCAATCAATCTTTCCTTATCCTGCTCTATCTCCAGTCTTTCTAGATATAACACATTCTTCATAGTACCAACCACCTCTTCCCATGACGGTATTTCTGTTTGCAACCAGTGTCGTAAAAGGGATTTTTTTCACTGACATCAGTAGGATATGTATCCCCCCTGTCGCCACTACTGTCCCTATTTCTTCTTCCTGATTCTAAGGTATGTAATGAAAAATACATTGTTGCGGTGTTAGTCCCACTGTCTCTCCCCAAATCTCTTTCACCGCTTCCACCGATCGTTGCCATAGCGGTTGTACCCTCGGGCACTCCCACAGAGCATGTAAAAGATCAGCCCCTGAGAGGTCGCATTTAGGGCAATGCCGCAGGTAATGGGCCAGGGCATCACGATATGACAAATTAAAGGCGTACGTTGCCCTATGGATAATCCTCAGCTGTGTCTCTGTCCATTGCTCATTGTATACCGCTCGCCTTACTAGGTCAAGACCTTCCCTCATTTTTTTGGCTATGTTTCCATCATTTAATTCCCTTTCCCATGTTTTGAAAGCTCCTCTCACCAAGCCAATCGTTTGTATGTTATGTAGTCTTCGGTACAGCTCTGAGAGGGACATAAATGTGCCATCTCTGCCCAGTATAGCCGCAAACCACGCAAGTTTTTCCGAGTCACCCAATGAACCTGACTGAGCTTTACAGTAGCTCTTGATTTGTTGGAAAGGGAGATAGTGTGCATCAGCCAAGCCATATTTTTCTTTCAGCTGTTCCCATGTCAGCAATTCCTGGCCACAGGTTCCCAGCAAGTCCCTAAGTTTAGTAATCCCTTTATTCCTCCACTCCCGAATCAACATGTTTTCTCTACCTTGCGGGAAAGAAGGCAGCGTCCATAATGGCATCATGGGCGATGTATAGAATGGGAGCCCATATATCTTCCTAACCGACTTCCACACCATTATGGTGTCTTTTAACAGAATAGATTGCCTGGCTGAGGCAGGAATAGCTCTCAATTTTGTATGTAACAAGGCCTCCAGGTTCCACAAGCCGGCTAATTCCTGCTCTATCTGAATTGCCGAGTGATGCCCCGTCCCCCACACCCAATCCCTCACGTGACGAAACAGAGCCGCTAGGTTATAATGGCGAATATTTGGCAGTTGTAACCCTCCCTCCCATTTCAGCATCGTCAGTTTTGCATATGCAATGCGGGGCCTTTTGGATTTTCACAGGAAGCGGTTAAATGCCTTCTGCATCCGCAAAGTGTCTGTGTGCTTCAATAACAATGGGATCGTTTGTAGCGGGTAGAGCAATTTTGGGAAGCTGACCATTTTTATTAGGTGCGCCCTTCCGCACAGAGACAAGGGTAAATCCTGCCATTTTTCCAATTCCCTCTCTATCTTTGAGAAAAGAGGGGGGTAGTTCAACATATACACCGATTTCGGGGTGCGCCCTATTTTGATCCCCAGATAAGTTAAATAATCTTTTCGGATTTCAACCCTAAATTGGTTTTGATTATATTGATATGTCCCCTGGACCAGTAGTAAAAGCTGGCTCTTGGCCACATTAATTTTGTAGCCCGTAACTTTCCCAAATGAGATCAACATCTCCAGCACCTGGTCCAAATGAAGTTCCGGAGAATCTAGGTATATCAGGACGTCGTCTGCAAAACAAGTCACTTTCAACTCCTTTTTACCCACTTTTATTCCCTTAAAGGTATCAGAGTTTACCAATAATCGAGCTAGGGGTTCGACTGCCAAGTTAAAGAGTAAGGGGGAAAAAGGGCACCCTTGTCGCGTGCCCTTGCTGAGTATAATTTTTTTCGATAAAAAGCCCGGTACATACACTCTCGCCTGAGGATCTTCAAATATAACGCTCCTAAATAGTTTCTAAAGTTGCCTTTAATATTGACCTTGTCTAGCACCATGTCCAGCCACTGCCAGCTTACATTATCGAAGGCCTTCTCGGCATCGATTGCTAACAGCGCTGATTTATACTCCTGACAACAGCTCCCGCTGCTATTTAAGACCGCAAGAACCTTGCGAATATTGGTCACCGCCGATCTACCCCGCATAAATCCCACTTGGTGGGGGCCTATTAACTCTGACACACAGAGAGCCAGTCTATTTGCTAAGATTTTGGACAGAATCTTAATATCCTGGTTGATCAAAGATATCGGCCTATATGAGCCGGGCTGAGTCAAATCTCTTCCTGGTTTTGGGAGTATCTTTATATAGGCTACTTTGCCAGTCTCTGGTAAGCTCCCTCCTTTCATAATGGTGTTAAATAGTTAACTAGTTAACGTCGGTGACAGCTCCTGTATTAATGCCTTATAAAACTCTGCGGGAAACCCGTCGCGGCCCGGAGCCTTGTTGTTTTCGCCTATGTCCCTATTAAGCGTTTCTAGCACTTCACCCGAAAGCTGGGGCAATCTAACCTTTCTCAGGAGATCATTCGCTCTCTGAGTATCAAAGGGGTCCCTCGTATACAACGTCCGGAAAAATTCTCCCTATGTCTCCATTATGTCTTTCGGCTGAGCACACAATCGTCCTGTTTTATCCCTTAGAGGATGAAACGGTGCCTGTTTAATAAACGGGCGAGTTAAGTTGGCTAGCAACTGGCCTGCCTTATTACCATGCCAAAAAAAAATTGCCCTTTGGTAGTCTCCGAACCATCTTTCCTGCCTTTCCAGGCAGTAGTCAAAATTATGTTTAGCAGTCACCCAAAGTATTTTATTAAATTCTGTGGGATTCTGCAAAAAACTTGCATATGACTTACGCACTAATGTAGTGGCCTCCTCGTATTTTTTCCTAGCTTCCTTTTTTACCCCTATCCCAAAATAGAGCTTGGTTGTTCACATGCTCTGCGTTATTTTGCGAGTACTCCCACCACCACCCTCTCACTTTGTCTATAAATTCCTTGTCCTTGGACAAGTGCTGAGGCATTCTCCATATATAGTCTTGTCGGTGTCCATAATCTCCATGATCACTGGGTCATGGTCAGAGACCACCAAGTCTGAGATCTCTACCGTTTTAACTTTCGTCAACAACAGGTGACGTAAAAAAATTGTCGATCCTCGACCATGACCCCCGAGCATGTGAGAAGTGGGTGAACTCGCGGTCTATTGGGTGGTGGTACCGCCATGTGTCAGTCATTCCGGTGGCCTGCAATCGGGGGATTTCGGAGGACAAGAGAGGAGGAAGCCACGAAGGTGCAGTGAATAAATTAAATGACTTAGTGGGGAGGGGGCGCCGCCGTAGGCCAAGTGAGGAGGAAGCAAGGACGGTGCAGTGAGTAAATTAAATGACGTAGTGGGGAGGGGTCGGCGCCGTTTGGCAAGTATGTGGGAGGACATTTATTTCTTAGGAGGCGTGCTGGGCTTGGAAGAAAGGCCGGCTGGGCACTGCAGAGGGGCATTACTGGGCACTAGAGCAGAGTAATAACGCCCCTCTGGGCACCTTGAGACTTCATTTGCATATCAGAAAAATCGCTTTTTAATAAGAATGAAAAGTTGAATAAAAGAAAGAAGACACATGCAGGAATGAAGGTACTTTATTGCACATTGCTATGTTAACGGTTTTATATGGTCAAAATAGGTGACAGATTCCCTTTAACATTTCTATGTTCTGCCTAGCCCTCCGGCCCTTTGTAAAACTGTTGACCATGAATCATAACAGAACTCTAAGTCCTTAGGTATCTCACGTGTCCCGTCAGGAGTCCTTTTAACTTTGCCGACACATTTTTGTTCACAGTCCTCATCTGGAATCTACGGTTTGTTCCTCTGATCTCATGGGCCTGGATGGTGTTCGTCCCTGCTTCATCCTGAAGCTTCTTCCTCTGATCGATGATGTGGATCTTTGGGAGAGCGGCGGGACCATATCCAAATACAGAGGATCTGTCTCTAGCGCCTCCATCGCCTCGCCTGGAGAATGAAAAGTGTTGATCGTTCCATCTTGACGAAAAAGTCGCAGTGTTGCTGGGTACAGCAAGGCGAACTTGGCTTTATTCTTCACCAGTGAAGAACAGATCTGTGTAAATGCTCTTCTGCGCTTTGTGACTTCAGCTGAGTAGTCACTGAATAATAAAATCTTATTGCTCCGAACCATTAGGGGTTGCGAGTTGCACCTGAATTTCGCCAGTATGGCTTCCTTGGCAGCGTAGTTCAGGTACTTAGCTATCGCTGATCTAGGGCGCATGTTGTTGGAGTTCCCTCCCGCCGACATCAGCGGACCCAGGCGGTGGGCCCTCTCCACTGTGAATGTACCTTTTAGCCCCAGCGCTTGCAGTATTTCTAATTCACAAATTGCCGCCAGCTGGTTCGGGGGGATCGATTCTGGCAATCCAATAATTCTCAAGTTGCTCCTCCTGGAGCGATTTTCTAAGTCATCGACTTTCTCCTTTAACCACCTCAGCTCCCCTAGCTTAAACACCCTGAAAGACCAGGCCACTTTTTACACTTCTGACCTACACTACTTTCACCGTTTATTGCTCGGTCATGCAACTTACCACCCAAATGAATTTTACCTCCTTTTCTTCTCACTAATAGAGCTTTCATTTGGTGGTATTTCATTGCTGCTGACATTTTTACTTTTTTTGTTATTAATCGAAATTTACAAATTTCAGTTGTAAAAAAAAAAACGAGATCCATATATAAATTTTGCTCTAAATTTATTGTTCTACATGTATTTGATAAAAAAAAAAATGTTTGGGTAAAAAAAAATATGGTTTGGGTAAAAGTTATAGCGTTTACAAACTATGGTACAAAAATGTGAATTTCCGCTTTTTGAAGCAGCTCTGACTTTCTGAGCACCTGTCATGTTTCTTGAGGTTCTACAATGGCCAGACAGTACAAACACCCCACAAATGACCCATTTCGGAAAGTAGACACCCTAAGGTATTCGCTGATGGGCATAGTGAGTTCATAGAACTTTTTATTTTTTGTCACAAGTTAGTGGAAAATGATGATTTTTTTTTTTTTCTTACAAAGTCTCATATTCCACTAACTTGTGACAAAAAATAAAAACTTCCATGAACTCACTATGCCCATCAGATGTCTTCTTTCCAAAATGGGGTCACTCGTGGGGTAGTTATACTGCCCTGGCATTCTAGGGGCCCAAATGTGTGGTAAGGAGTTTGAAATCAAATTCTGTAAAAAATGGCTGGTGAAATCCGAAAGGTGCTCTTTGGAATATGGGCCCCTTTGCCAACCTGGGCTGCAAAAAAGTTTCACACATCTGGTATCCCCGTATTCAGGAGAAGTTGGGGAATTTTTTGACGCATTTGGATTCCGTGAGGGGTATGGTGAGTTCATGTGAGATTTTATTTTTTGACACAAGTTAGTGGAATATGAGACTTTGTAAGAAAAAAAAAAATAATTCCGCTAACTTGGGCCAAAAAAATGTCTGAATGGAGCCTTACAGGGGGGTGATCAATGACAGGGGGGTGATCAGGGAGTCTATATGGGGTGATCACCCCCCTGTCATTGATCACCCCCCTATAAGGCTCCATTCAGACGTCCGTATGCGTTTTGCGGATCCGATCCATCTATCAGTGGATCCGTAAAAATCATGCGGACATCTGAATGGAGCTTTACAGGGGGGTGATCAATGACAGGGGGGTAATCAATGACAGGGGGGTGATCAGGGAGTCTATATGGGGTGATCACCACAGTCATTGATCACGCCCCTGTAAGGCTCCATTCAGACGTCCGTATGCGTTTTGCGGATCCGATCAGTCTATCAGTGGATCCGTAAAAATCATGCGGACATCTGAATGGAGCTTTATAGGGGGGTGATCAATGACAGGGGGGTAATCAATGACAGGGGGGTGATCAGGGAGTCTATATGGGGTGATCACCACAGTCATTGATCACGCCCCTGTAAGGCTCCATTCAGATGTCCGTATGCGTTTTGCGGATCCGATCAGTCTATCAGTGGATCTGTAAAAATCATGCGGACATCTGAATGGAGCTTTACAGGGGGGTGATCAATGACAGGGGGGTAATCAATGACAGGGGGGTGATCAGGGAGTCTATATGGGGTGATCAGGGGTGATCGGGGGCGATCAGGGGCGAATAAGGGGTTAATAAGTGACAGGGGGGGGTGTAGTGTAGTGTGGTGCTTGGTGCTACATATTGCTGAGCTATCTGTATCCTCTGGTGGTCGATCCAAACAAAGGGGACCACCAGAGGACCAGGTAGCAGGTATATTAGACGCTGTTATCAAAACAGCGTCTAATATACCTGTTAGGGGTTAAAAAAATCACATCTCCAGCCTGCCAGCGAACGATCGCCGCTGGCAGGCTGGAGATCCACTCGCTTATCTTCCGATCCTGTGAACGCGCGCGCCTGTGTGCGCGCGTTCACAGGAAATCTCGCGTCTCGCGAGAGGACGCGCCGGCGCGTCCAGGTGGAATGAAACAACCACCTCCAGGACGCGTCTGTGCGTACAGCGGTCCGGAGGTGGTTAAAAACTGATTGCTGCACAGGAGATCACTAATATGGCTTTGGGCTTTTTCTAATTCTTCCTCCACCAGCATCATTCTCTGCTGCACCTCAGAGATCTGGGAGGTATGCTGTGCCACTTCTGTCTGCAGTTGCTGCAAGGCTGTTGATACTGTGGCCTCTAGCCATGCCTTGATATCCGGTGCTAGAAGTTTGGCCACCTCTATGGCCATTGCTTTGCAGGAGAATGTAAATTCACCTTCTGGGTCCTGGCTGCCATCTACCTCCTCCTCCTATGAGTGGGAAGCCTCCATGCTCTGTTGTGTGGATTGAGAGGCAGAGCGGATAAGTCTCTGCCCCTTGTCTTGTGTCGACGCCATCTTGCCCCTGCTTTTGTGCCCTTCTCCTGCCGGGTGCGCTAGCTGAAGCTCTTTCTGGGAGCCGCCTCTGACCACAAATTTTTCCATCGACTGTCCCTGACACTTTAGGGGGCAGTTGTGGGGGCTTCACAGTCCCGATGTGCGGCGGCTCTATGAAGTTCGGGCCGAACGTGCGGAGCTCTTCTCACTCGCGGCTGGCCATGTGCGCGCCGGAACCGGAAGTTGCACATAGTGTTTTTTCTGTAGGCTGTATCAATCTGCTGATATTAATGTATTATTGTACAGGGTGGGCCATTTATATGGATACACCTTAATAAAATGGGAATGGTTGGTGATATTAACTTCCTGTTTGTGGCACATTAGTATATGTGAGGGGGGAAACTTTTCAAGATGGGTGGTGACCATGGTGGCCATTTTGAAGTCGGCCATTTTGAATCTAACTTTTGTTTTTTCAATAGGAAGAGGGTCATTTGACACATCAAACTTATTGGGAATTTCACAAGAAAAACAATGGTGTGCTTGGTTTTAACGTAACTTTATTCTTTCATGAGTTATTTACAAGTTTCTGACCACTTACAAAATGTGTTCAATGTGCTGCCCATTGTGTTGGATTGTCAATGCAACCCTCTTCTCCCACTCTTCACACACTGATAGCAACACCACAGGAGAAATGCTAGCACAGGCTTCCAGTATCTGTAGTTTCAGGTGCTGCACATCTCGTATCATCTGAAGGCAATCGTCTATGCTGTGAAGATACGAGATGTGCAGCACCTAAAAACTACGGATACTGGAAGCCTGTGCTAGCATTTCTCCTGCGGTGTTGCTATCAGTGGAAGAAGAGGGTTGCATTGACAATCCAACACAATGGGCAGCACATTAAACACATTTTATAAGTGGTCAAAAACTTGTAAATAACTCATGAAAGAATAAAGTTACGTTAAAACCAAGCACACCATTGTTTTTCTTGTGAAATTCCCAATAAGTTTGATGTGTCACATGACCCTCTTCCTATTGAAAAAACAAAAGTTGGATTCAAAATGGCCGACTTCAAAATGGCCGACATGGTCACTACCCATCTTGAAAAGTTTCCCCCCTCACATATACTAATGTGCCACAAACAGAAAGTTAATATCACCAACCATTCCCATTTTATTAAGGTGTATCCATATAAATGGCCCACCCTGTATATTAATTACCTGGGGCATAATTTAGCGTGTGCAGAAGTAACATTTGCACCCAGGCTCTGGAAATCTGAGGGGGCCCAAACTGCTTGACAGGGGAGAGGGTTCTATTGCATATTTCACATTGGTACCTAGGATTTTCGACTTACTCCCATATTTTAAGGTATTTTCTGGTACAATTTTTTTTTAACATGCTCCTGTAGCATGGCTCCTGAAATAGAATATTCATACTTACCTGCACCACGTTGCTCTGGTCCTCCACGCAACCTCCTCTCTCTCCATCTTCCGATCTTAGCACTGTTTACATCTGGATGTCTGTGAGCCTGGTCACATGCACCTCTCCAGCCAATAACTGATTTAAGCAATGATTTGGCCACAAGCAGCCTGTTGTAGTGCCCTGGAGGTGGGGCACTGTGGGGTCTGACATTTGTGGACATTTGCCCCTGTTTCCCCTATGCAAAGTTATAAACTTCTCACTTTATTTCACTTGAAAGGGTTAACTTGCATTGACTTATACTGTGTGATTGCATTATATTGAAGTAGTACTCTGTTGTAGTGGTGGCTCACTCCCTATTACCTATGGTATGGTGCTACCAACCCAATAGAGAGGACACACTACCTCTCAAAAGAGGAGAAAGCTAAACGAAAAATGTGTTGGGCAAGCACTCTAACATCAAACACACATTTATTATATAAAAATAATGATATCAGACACTATAAAATCAATATAAAATCAATTAAATCAAAATAAATCGCAATGTCCAGAAAGGGGGCAACTAGTGTGCACCACTATGAGAGTCCGTAATAAAAAATCTTTTACCATACAAGTGCATATATTGCGGGAGATGAGGACATGTACAATCAGTTTTGCAGACTCAAAGTTGAGGAAAGCGCGGATGCGGGAGATGTTTTTGAGTTGGAGGTGGCAGGTGGTGGAAAGGGCTTGGATGTGTGGTCGGAAGGAGAGGGCAGAATCCAAGGTCACTCCAAGGCAATGAACTTGGTTGACTGGGAAGAGTGTGCAGCCATTGATTGTGATAGATAGGTCTGTTGGGGGGGTTGAGCAAGATGGGGGAAAGATGATGAATTCTGTGTTATCCATTTTAAGTTTTAGAAAGCGAGAGGAGGAGAAGGAGGATATGGAATAAAGGCATTGTGGGATTCTGGATAGTAGGGTGGTGATGTCTGGACCAGAGAGGTAGATTTGTGTGTCGTCAACATAAAAGTGATACCGAAAGCCATGGGACTCTATGAGCTGTCCCAGGTCAAAAGTGTAAATAGAGAAGAGCAGGGGGCCTAGGACAGAGCCTTGCGGGACACCAACAGAGAGGGAATGAGACGAGGAGGTGGTGTGAGAGTGGGAGATGCTAAATGTCCGAGAGGGTTTGTAACAGAAGGGAGTGGTCGACAGTGTCAAAGGCAGAGGACAGGTCAAGGAGAAGGAGGACAGAGTAATGTTTTTTTGTTTTGGCTGTTAGTAGGTCATTGGTGACTTTGGTAAGGGCAGTCTCAGTTGATTGGTGGGGTCGGAAGCCAGATTGTAGGCGGTCAAAGAGGCAGCAGAAGGAGAGGTGAGAGAACAGTTCAGAGTGGACATGTTGCTCAAGTAGCTTTGAGGCATATGGAAGAAGTGATATGGGGTGATAACTGGACAAAGAAGATGGGTCAAGTGAAGGCTTTTTGAGGATGGGTGTAATGGTAGCATGTTTAAAACCAGAGTGGAAGACACCAGAGGTTAGTGATAGGTTGAAGAGATGAGTTAGGGCTGGGATAAACACTGTGGTGAGGTTAGGGATGAGGTGGAATGGGATTGGGTCAAGTGCACAGATGGTGAGATGTGATCTGGAGAGTAGAGTGGAGAGTTTTTCTTCTGTGATGGTGGAGAAGTGGGTTTTGGGAGAAGAGGATGGAGCAGTTGTGTAGAGGGTCTATGGGGACTGTGCACTGAAACTTTCTCTGATGTTGACTATTTTTTGTTTGATGTATGTGGCAAAGTCCTCAGCTGAGATAAGAGGAGAGGGTGGGGGCGCTGGGGGACGGAGAAGGGAGTTAAAAGTGTTAAAGATTTGTTTGGGGTTGTGGGACAGGGAAGATATGAGAGATGAGAAGTAGGCCTGTTTTGCATCAGCGAGTGAGGATTTGAAAATGAGGAGGGATTGCTTGTATGTGGTGAAGTTCTCCTTAGAATGTGATTTCTTCCATCGCCACTCAGCAGCCCTGGAAGCTTGTATGAGTTTTTTGGTCAGGTTGGTGTGCCAGAGTTGTCTGTTGATTTTTTGGGTTTTGTTGTGTGTGAGGGGGGCAACAATGTCCAGAGCTGTACTTGTGGTGTTATACAGGGTGGTGGCATTATCTGGGTCTTGGAGGGAACAAATGGTAGAGAGTGGCAGAAGATAATCATAAAGCAAGTGAAAGTCGAGATGTTTAACCCCTTAACGCAAAATGCCATGCATGTACGCGGAGGAAGCTGTGCCAGAACGCATTCCGCCGTAAATGCACGGCCGGATGATCACTGCAGGTGTCCGGCAGTCCCCGGTAGCCGGGCCCCAGCTGTATCCACCGACATCACTGTTTACCTGCCTTCTACGGGTGCCCAGGAGATCCAGCCTCAGGCTGGGTCTTCTAGGCAACCTGTTAGTGTATTACTCTGTGTAATCCACTAATAAGCAATGCATTACAATACAGATGTATTGTAATGCATTGCAGAGGGGATCAAACCCCCAAAAGTTGAAGTCCCAGAGTGGGACAGAAATAAAGTTTAAAAAAAAGTTTAATAATGTGTTTTCAAAAATAAAAATAAAGTTTCAAGTTAAAAAAAGAAAAAAACGCCCCTTTCCCCTGATTTTATAATAAAAAATTGAAAAAAGAAAGAAAAAACACACATATTAGGTAGAGGTGGGACAAATCCAATTTTTTTCCGACTCCGAATCCGAAAAGGTTCTCGAATATTTTGAATCTCGAATACTACGAATCCTGTACATAAGAATTGTGTGAACGGTGTAAGAAACAAAGTGAACATGGGCAGAACGGTGTCTCAGTGGTTAGCATTGGTGCCTAGCAGCGCTGGGGTCCTAGGTTCGAATCTGACCAAGGGCAACATCTGCATGGAGTTTGTATGTTCTCCCTGTTTTTGCGTGGGTTTCCTCCGGGTACTCCGGTTTACTCCCACACCCCAAAGACATACTGATAGGGACCTTAGATTGTGAGCCCCATTGGGGACAGTTGGTTGCTAATGTATGTAAAGCGTTGCGGAATATAGTAGTGCATAAATAAATAAATCCAAACACTTATGGGGGGGATGTCTGGATGGCACTGTTATGATGATCTCTGGATGGCACTGTGATGGGGGGAATCTGTGGATGACACATATATAGCATCTTATGCTATGTGCCATCGACAGATCCCCCCCATAACAGTGTCCCTGCAGTGTGAAAGACCCCCAATACAGGGGCTGGGGGCCGGCATCTGGATTAGGAATGACATCGGGGACCGTTGCAGTCCCTGTATTCTACAGGGAGTGCAGAATTATTAGGCAAATGAGTATTTTGACCACATCATCCTCTTTATGCATGTTGTCTTACTCCAAGCTGTATAGGCTCGAAAGCCTACTACCAATTAAGCATATTAGGTGATGTGCATCTCTGTAATGAGAAGGGGTGTGGTCTAATGACATCAACACCCTATATTAGGTGTGCATAATTATTAGGCAACTTCCTTTCCTTTGGCAAAATGGGTCAAAAGAAGGACTTGACAGGCTCAGAAAAGTCAAAAATAGTGAGATATTTTGCAGAGGGATGCAGCACTCTTAAAATTGCAAAGCTTCTGAAGCGTGATCATCGAACAATCAAGCGTTTCATTCAAAATAGTCAACAGGGTCGCAAGAAGTGTGTGGAAAAACCAAGGCGCAAAATAACTGCCCATGAACTGAGAAAAGTCAAGCGTTCAGCTGCCAAGATGCCACTTGCCACCAGTTTGGCCATATTTCAGAGCTGCAAAATCACTGGAGTGCCCAAAAGCACAAGGTGTGCAATACTCAGAGACATGGCCAAGGTAAGAAAGGCTGAAAGACGACCACCACTGAACAAGACACACAAGCTGAAACGTCAAGACTGGGCCAAGAAATATCTCAAGACTGATTTTTCTAAGGTTTTATGGACTGATGAAATGAGAGTGAGTCTTGATGGGCCAGATGGATGGGCCCGTGGCTGGATTGGTAAAGGGCAGAGAGCTCCAGTCCGACTCAGACGCCAGCAAGGTGGAGGTGGAGTACTGGTTTGGGCTGGTATCATCAAAGATGAGCTTGTGGGGCCTTTTCGGGTTGAGGATGGAGTCAAGCTCAACTCCCAGTCCTACTGCCAGTTTCTGGAAGACACCTTCTTCAAGCAGTGGTACAGGAAGAAGTCTGCATCCTTCAAGAAAAACATGATTTTCATGCAGGACAATGCTCCATCACACGCGTCCAAGTACTCCACAGCGTGGCTGGCAAGAAAGGGTATAAAAGAAGAAAATCTAATGACATGGCCTCCTTGTTCACCTGATCTGAACCCCATTGAGAACCTGCGGTCCATCATCAAATGTGAGATTTACAAGGAGGGAAAACAGTACACCTCTCTGAACAGTGTCTGGGAGGCTGTGGTTGCTGCTGCACGCAATGTTGATGGTGAACAGATCAAAACACTGACAGAATCCATGGATGGCAGGCTTTTGAGTGTCCTTGCAAAGAAAGGTGGCTATATTGGTCACTGATTTGTTTTTGTTTTGTTTTTGAATGTCAGAAATGTATATTTGTGAATGTTGAGATGTTATATTGGTTTCACTGGTAAAAATAAATAATTGAAATGGGTATATATTTGTTTTTTGTTAAGTTGCCTAATAATTATGCACAGTAATAGTCACCTGCACACACAGATATCCCCCTAAAATAGCTAAAACTAAAAACAAACTAAAAACTACTTCCAAAAATATTCAGCTTTGATATTAATGAGTTTTTTGGGTTTATTGAGAACATGGTTGTTGTTCAATAATAAAATTAATCCTCAAAAATACAACTTGCCTAATAATTCTGCACTCCCTGTAATGCACCGGCCCCGCTCACTGTAGTATAATCTTATCTAACCTGCAATGTTAAGATATAATAATCATGTGTAATCCATCTGTATTACTTACAGCATTAAGTTCCGTAGCAGAGAGGAGGGAGGAGGCAGGCTGGTAGGGCGGCGCGTCACTCACTACATCACGCGCTCGTGCCGCCTGCTTCATTTATAAAGTGGGCAGCGCAGACACATGACGTAGTGAGTGATGTGCCGCCCACTCACCCTCCCGGCCTGCCTCCTCCCTCCTCTCTGCTACGGAACTTAATGTTGTAAGTAATGCAGATGGATTACACATGATTATTATATCTTAACATTGCAGGTTAGATAAGATTATACTACAGTAAGCGGGTCGGTGCATTAAATACAGGGACTGCACCAATCCCCGCTGTAATTCCTAATCCAGATGCCAGCCCTTCCTCCCTCTATTACGATGGGATTCGAGTCCACAAATCCAACAAGATTCGTCGTCCCACCTCTAATATTAGGTATCGCCGCGTCCGTTATGACTGGCTCTATAAATATATTACATGATCCACCCCGTCCGATAGACACTATTAAAAAAAAAAAATGTGTCAAAAAAAGCCATTTTTGTTACCTTACATCACTAAAAGTGTAACACCAAGCGATCAAAAAGGCGTATGCCCCCAAAAATAGTACCAATCTAACCGTCAACTTATCGCGCAAAAAATTAGCACCTACATATGACAATCGCACAAAAAATTTAAAAAAATATGACTCTCAGACTATGGAGACACTAAAACATGTTTTTTTTTGTTTGAAAAATGCTTTTATTGTGTTAAATGTAAAAATAATTTAAAAAGTATACATATTAGGTATCGCCGTGTCCGTAACAACCTGCTCTATAAAAATACTACATGAACTAATGTAAAAAAAACGGTGTCAAAAAAGCAATTTTTTTTTGTCACCTTACATCACAAAAAGTGTAATAGCAAGCGATCAAAAAGTCATACACACCCCAAAATTGGACCAATCAAACCATCATCTCACCCTTCAAAAATGATACCCTACCTAAGACAATCCCCTAAAAAATCAAAAAATTATGGCTTTCAGACTATGGAGACACTAAAACATGATTTTTTTGTTTGTTTCAAAAACATTATTGTGTAAAACTTAAATAAATAAAAAATAGTATACATATTAGGTATTGCTACATCCTTCACGACCTGCTCTATAAAAATATCACATGACCTAACCCCTCAGATGAACACCGTAAAAAAAATTAAAATAAAACAGTGTCAAAAAAGCTATTTTTTTGACATCTTACATCATAAAAAGTGTAATACCAAGCGATCAAAAAGTCATAAGCACCCCAAAATTGTACCAATCAAACCGTCATGTTATCCCGCAAAAAATTAGCCCCTACCTAAGACAATTGCCCAAAAATAAAAAAAAATATGGCTCTCAGACTATGGAGACACTAAAACATGATTTTTTTGTTTGTTTCAAAAACGTTATTGTGTAAAACTTAAATAAATAAAAAAATAAGTTGTCATATTTGGTATTGTCGCGTCCGTAACAACCTGCTCTATAAAAATAGCTCATGATCTAACCTGTCAGATTAACATTGTAAATAACAAAAAATAATAACAGTGCCAAAACTATTTTTTTGTTACCTTCCCTCACAAAAAGTGTAATATAGAGCAACCAAAAATTATATGTACCCTAAAATAGTACCAACAAAACTGCCACCTTATCCCATAGTTTCCAAAATGGGATTTTTGGAGTTTCTATTCTAGGGGTGCATCAGGGGGTCTTTAAATGTAACATGGCAAGTTAAAATTATCCCAGTGAAATATGCCTTCCAAAAACCATATGGCATTTCTTTCCTTCTGTGCCCTGCCGTGTATCCGTACAGCAGTTTACGACCACATATGGGGTGTTTCTGTAAACTACAGAATCAGGGCAATAAATATTGAGTTTAGTTTGGCTGTTAATCCTTGCTTTGCTAGCGGAAAAAAAATTATTAAAATGTAAAATCTACCAAAAAAAGTGAAATTCTGAAATTTCATATCCATTTTCAATTAATTCTTGTGGAACACCAAAAGGGTTAACAAAGTTTGTAAAATCCGTTTTGAATACCTTGAGGGGTGTAGTATCTAAAATAGGGTAACTTTTTGGGAGTTTCTACTCTAGGGGTGCATCAGGGGGGCTTCAAATGGGACATGGTGTCAAAAAACTAGTCCATCAAAATCTGCCTTCCAAAAACCATATGGCGTTCCTTTCCTTCTGCGCCCTGCTGTGTGGCCATACAGCAGTTTACGACCACATATGGGTTGTTTCTGTAAACTACAGAAACAGGGCAATAAATATTGAGTTTTGTTTGGCTGTTAACCTTTGCTTTGTTAGCGGGGAAAAAATGATTTAAATTGAAAATCTGCCAAAAAAGTGAAATGCTAAAATTTAATCTCCATTTTCCATTAATTCTTGTGGAACACCTAAAGGGTTAACAACGTTTATAAAATCAGTTTTTAATATCTTGAGAGGTTTAGTTTCTAAAATGGGGTCATTTTTGGGTGGTTTCTATTATGTAAGCCTCACAAAGTGACTTTAGACCTGAACCGGTCCTTAAAAAGTGGGTTTTGGAAATTTTCGGAAACATTTCAAGATTTGCTTCGAAACTTCTAAGCCTTCTAACATCCCCAAAAAATAAAATGGCATTCAGAAAATGATCCAAACATGAAGTAGACATATATGAAATGTGAAGTAATAACTATTATATGAGGTATCACTATCTGTTTTAAAAGCAGAGAAATAGAATTTTGGAAAGTTGTGAATTTTTCTGAATTTTTGGTAAATTTTGTATTTTTTTATAAATAAAAATGAAATATTTTGATTCAAATTTACCACTGCCATGAAGTACAATATGTGACAAGAAAACAGTCTCAGAATGGCTTGGATAAGTAAAAGTGTTTTAAAGTTATCACCACATAAATTGACACATGTCAGATTTGCAAAAATCAGTCTGGTCCTTAAGGGTTAAGGTTCCTGCCGGGGTGTGTTAGTGTTTGGACCGGGGGAGCAGCAGAAGAGAAGAGTGAGGAGAAGGTGAGTAGGTTGTGGTCGGATAGGGGGAGAGGCGAATTAGAAAGGTTAGATAGGGAGCAGAGACAGGTAAAGATAAGATCCAGAGTGTGACCATCTCTGTGGGTGGGAGTGGAAGACCACTGTGAGAGGCCAAAGGAAGAAGAGAGTGATAGAAGTTTAGAGGTGGCTGAGTGGCAGGTGTCAATTGGGATGTTGAAGTCACCCCTGATGATAGTGGGGATGTCAGCCAGAAACTGTATATAAGGAGAGCAGTCAGAGGCCCTAGTTTTCTGCAGTTAGGGACCAGTGCTTGAAGGGGGATACTCTGCCAGAATATTGAGTGACTGGAAGAAGACACTGAGATGGGGATGTTGAGCCACAGACCATGGGTCACCAACCCTGTGACCAAGAAGCCACCCGGACTACTGAGCTACAGACTGTGGGCCTCCAGCCTTTGACCAGTGTACCAGCCCTGTAAGAGAGAGAGGGACAGTTAACTCAGGCCTTCTCTCATCATCATACCCTTCTTTATTTTAGATGGCCAGATTTTTTGCTGAATCCAACACATGGTCCAGGTTTATACAGTGTAAAATTCGGTATGTCAGAGTTTACGAGCGATGTCAAAAGTAACATTTGTTCCTGGCACCTTGAGCAGGC
This sequence comes from Bufo bufo, assembly GCF_905171765.1. Taxonomy (NCBI): domain Eukaryota; kingdom Metazoa; phylum Chordata; class Amphibia; order Anura; family Bufonidae; genus Bufo; species Bufo bufo. Next base: position 44,878,291 of record NC_053394.1, read on the forward strand.
ACACATCTTCCAGTGCTCGGCTCAAAATGTAGTAATAGAAATGGAGCAGTCAACAGCTTTGATTTCTGTGGGTTCAGTTCTGTTTTTTTTCCTATCTGTTCTGTTAGGATGTGATTTTAGACAATGGATACAAGAAAACCTTTTTTATTGACTTTTTCAATTTATTAGCATATTGTTTGTATTAGTTGCTCAATGCATTTGGATTCATTATGTGCCCACCAAAAACAAAACTTAGAACCCCACCTTATAGACAAACCTGCTTGCTCCGTGGATTTCTCACTAGACCCAGCATTCAAAAAAGTACACAATGGCACAAAATAGCTTTAGGAATTTGTTTTTCCACTAGATGTCTATGAAGTGTGTGGGAATACAATGCCTTTAAAAAGTATTCATACCACTTGAACTTTTCCACATTTCTTCACGTTACACCAACAAACCTAAATGTATTTTATTGGGATTTTATGTGATAGACCACTACAAAGTAGCAAGTATGTGTGAAGTGAAAAGAAAATGATACATGGTTTTCACAATTTTTAATAAATAAAAAAAATGAAAAGTGTGGCATGCATTTGTATTCAGCCCTCCTGAGTCAATACCAGCTGTGCACATCTAGAGGCTGACATTTTTGCCCATTCTTTTTTGCAAAATAGCTCAAGCTCAATCAGAGGTGAGGGGTAATGTATTCATGATATGATTGGCTGCTCTGCTATCCACATCTTTTTCAAAAATACTACAAAAAAATTCCAGAAAGAAGGCGTTCAGATTGTATTCAGATGTATCCAGGAAACAGTAAAAACTCCATTCTACACTGGGGAGGCCTCGGGAGTAATACTGTATGTCTTGGAGAAATGTTAACTTTACTATGTATATAATTTCCATATGGAATTACCCTTAAAAAAGAAGAATGTACATTCTCCCGGTGCGCTATACCCAAGCTTCACATAATACTTGGAGCTGCGCTTCTCTTGCCATGTTATAGACCAGTATCCCGGTACCTGACATTATGATCTGGTAATTGTAGAACAAAGAATTAATTTAATCAAGTCCAAGCTGCAGACTTGTAGCAGAAAACCTTGTTAGATGAAATTTGTGCTGATTGAACTTATGTTCCGTTCTACTCTTTTGGTATGTCACAAGCCACTTAATACATTTACTCGTTTGTAGTTACATGCGGCCTGCAAATACCATTAGGTACTTAAAGAACGGATACATTTAATTGTTTGTTCACTCTGGACTGATTGTAGAACTCTACAAAATATGTTGGTGCCAGCTAGTGATGAGCAAATCGAAGTCCACACAGTGGACTTCAATCTGAATTTCAGGATAAATTTGATTCGCCATGATGCCGAATTTCCTTGTGCTTTGTGGTAGAGAATCGATTTAACCTTAAATAGAGTACAAAAAAAATAAAAAATACTTACCTGATTCATTTCCTCGCGACGGGCTGGCCACCACCATCTTGCTTGAAGATCTCACACGAAATCCCGTTTCTTTTTTTGTTTTTTATTTTACACTCATCAGATGGGTACAATGACGGGGAGCGGCAAATTATTGTTCGCTGTCATTGCACCCACTACTTACAAAGAAATACGCTTTGTGATGAAGTAGTTTGTCACAAAGCGGATGTTTTTGTAAAATTCGGTGAAGCAGCCGAATCAAATTTTTCTTTTATTCGCTCATCTCTAGTGCTAGCTATACATATAAAGAATATTGGAATCTGTTATGGTAAAATAGACCAAAATGATGTTGCGTGAAAACTACCTTGAGGTTCTTAGCTATGTCATGTTTTCCTAGGCTGTAACTATGGGGGGATGGGGTTGCACCCAGGTCCTGGTGCCTAATAGCGCCCAATGGATCCTCTGCCACATAAGACGACGCCAGTATTACGAATGACACTTGGTTGAGAGATTCTAGAACCAAGGAGCTTCATCTGTAACTCAGTTCCTTCTTCTCAATAACTGTTAGACTCCCGACTTCCATAGAACAAAGTAACCACTTCAGGGTGGGAATCCAATGGACTGAAAGAGGGTTCCTCCTTTCCTGTGTGTGAACACTTAGATGCACTGGTTAAGGGGTTGAACATCCAGAATTGGAGTAATCTTTTTTCCTAGTCAATGCACAACCACTTGCCTATGGTGACCACTAGCTCCGAATTAGAAATCTCATGGTTGCTTTCTTCCACCACACCCTTCAGGTGATCCTCACCTGTGCTCAGGCTGTGTGTTATTCCAACCTCAACTCCATCCATGTAAACAGAGTCGAGCTACAATACCAGACAGAAGTCATGAACCGGTGTGGCGGTCTATCTGCACAGAATCCATCATGTTTTTCTATTCCCAGACAATCCCTTCAAACTTCTTTTTGTACTTTTTTCTGGCAATTGTATTTAAATATTAAGGAGCTCAGGAATAACTTTTAAG